>NC_057863.1:313631160-313931160 GCF_019393635.1 Dromiciops gliroides | reverse complement strand
TTGGTGGATAGTCCTGAGTGGCATCAACTAGAGCTGGTCAAGATAGTAGAGGTTTAGAAAGATTATGTGGTTCAGGAAGATTTTTCTCCATCTATCTATATTATTATTGCAAACACATACAAGTTTTAGATACTTTTAGATAACTTTCAAATTGCAAGAAATAAGACTTTAAATTCTTTTTTGTGGTTGGGCTTCATTCTGGAAGTAAGCCAAATTATGATTGTCAAGATAAAATAAAAGGAACAAGAAAGAAGGAGTGTCAGATTTTAAATCATATTCTTTGAAAGACATCACTTTAAAAAGTGGGAAATGAAAAAAAATGAACTTCATTATCATTACTTTGTTTATTTCTGAGAGAAAATGAGTACTGAAATCATAGAACCATAGAATTTAAGAGATGAATGGCATTGAGTCAAATGCCCTCATTCTGCATATGAGGAAGCTGACATTCAATGGTTTGCCCCAGATAATATGGTTTGTAGTGGCAGAGCCTAGATGACTGCACAGGACTTTTGAATGCCAGTCTAATTTTCATTCCAATAGACCTCAATTTTCTTGTTATATTTGTATTACACTTAAAAACATAGAAAGTACACACACACACACACACACACACACACACACATAAACTTATTTGATGATTTGATGCCTGGATGATGATAGGAGGGTCAGGTTTTTATCATCCTTATTTTTTGATCAGATGAGAAAATTATGGAATAAAAAAGGTAAAAGGACCCATCTAAAGTCATAGACTTAATAAGTAGAGGAACCAGGATTAGAATTCAGATTTTCTGACCTTTTGTTCAATGTTCTATTCATGATTCCATGCTATTTTTTATTCTTGATGGTTATTTGAGATCTAACAGCACGATTTTTATAAGGACCTACTATATACTCAGCACTATTTTAGGCACTATGGAGGGAGAGGTATAAGATAGGGCATTCTTCAAGCGACTTGGAGTATATATTCAGTATATTCTATAGCTGAATGCTCCCCTCCTCCTCTCAGTCACTTGCTTCATAGAACAATGGTTTTGGACTGGGGGACTAAAAGGAAAAGTGACATGACATGGCAGCAGCTGAAAAGCACTTCAGGTTTCAAGTTTGAAGAAGTCAAGCAGGATAATGGTAGGAGTAGGAATGAGAGCAATGAATGTTTTAGAATCAATGAATGAGTCTACTGAACATGTTTTATAATGAGTTAGCTATCCGTAGAACAGATTGGAGATCCTTTCCAGTATCAACCTCACTCTGAATTCTGGTTGGCACCAGATCCCAAGATCACTAAGATGATAAAGGTGTATTCCATGCCACCAATCTCATTTCTAGAGATCTTTTCAAAGGTTTTCATTTTCAGGATGTACTGTTAAATGTTTAACAACCAGCTCTTTGAAAATACATAATACAATTTTAATTTTAATCTGCATCATTTTCTACATAATTTTCATAAATCTAGGCAAATCAACAAAACTATAAATAAAGCCCTAATTTGTAGCATTTCCTGATTTTTGAGGTATAAATGCTCCTACTAAACAATGATTAGGCCTTGCAAGCTGGTTCAAGCTGGCTCCAGCGCACCTCTGAATATGATGGACATGTGGATCTACTACTGGGTTTGAATTGTGTTGTGTGTGTATGTGGGGGGGAGGGGGGTGGCGTGCATTTAAAAATCTTTTTTCCTACTCTAAGGACTCCTGAATTTTGCATTTCCTTTAACTCCCAGGTTGAGATAGATCCTATGTCTATGGTAAACTTCTGTGGTTTAGGAGAGAGGCTGGATTGAAGTTACATGGCTGATGTTCATTATGTATTCGCTTGTTTATGTGGCTAATTTGCTTATTGATTCTATGTGGAGTAAAAATATTTTGTAGAGTGTCTAAGCATGTGTATCCTCTCAAGCTAACTTCATTATACCAAGGTCACATAACCACAATTCAAAATATAATAAGTTCATGGAAGAGGTATATTTGAGCCATATAAAATTAAATTCTTATAATTAAATGCTAGAATATATGACATAGTCTAGAAGTAAAAAGAATGGGTAGATTTTTCAACATTGAAATAGTCTGGAAAGACTTCACGGAGGAGTTAGGGCTTAGGGGCAACAGAACAGTGCAGTGGAAAGCATATTAGCTTTGGAATCAGTGAATGTGGGTTAAAATTTCATCCTTGCCATTTACTACCTGCGTGTCCTTGGACAAGTGACAACCGTCATGTACCTCATGGCTGTTGTTTTTTTTTAATTTGTGAAACTGAGGGGGGGTGAGCTACATGTCATTGTTTCTCTTTGAGAATGAAGGATGAACAACCACCACCACTTTGGTCAAACTACTTAATCTCTCTGGATCAGTTCCCTCATTTGTAATATGAATCAGTTGGATTATATGACCTTGCAGGTGTAAGTCTGTGATCTTTCTCCTTTTCTTCAGCCCTTCATTCTGGTAGTTATTTTTATCTATTATCAAAACTTCATAAATTGGGATTTTTTTCCTGTAGTTGTCCATTTCTTTTAGTCATTTCCCCACATCTAAAAATCTCCAGGTGCCCTAGGTGTAAGCACTTAAATTTAGTAGGGAGAGCTCTTAGTTATTAGGTAGAAAACTGCAAAAGATTTTCCCCAAACCTGATTGATTAAGAAAAGTAGTGCAACAGAACTTTGCAGAGCTCCACAAGAAGGAACAATGACGTTAAACTCATGCAAAAGTTACAATTTTGTTTTTTATAACTTGAATGGAAAATTGTATAAGTGAAAAGCTAGGCTTTTGTAATCTTATTCTTTCTGTGTCCACGATAGGATTTTAAAGTTAGAATTATGTTTTTAAAAAGGATAACATCATTCTTCTGAGAATTTTATGCCTTTTTCCTTGTTTATAATGTTTGGCATATGAGACTACAGTGTTTTCTTTCTCTGTCTAGAAAGAAAGGCATAAATGTCACAAACAATCACTTTAGAGTATTATGACATGATTCAGGAGCTCCACTCCATGGTCACATTAGCTTAGCTAGGAGATTAAAGATGATAGGCACAATGGAATGAATATTTTCCTTTTTATTTGTAATATGCAAATATATAAGCAATCTGACTCCAGCAATTAAGTAATATCCATCTGGTTACTAGATATAGAATGATAGCTCTTAGTAAAAATCAATTGCAAATGTTTAAACTAATACAATTGTAATAAAGGCACTGTAACCCACACTATTAGACTTCAAACTGCTTTTTTTTTGGATTATACAGTTTAGCCCATGTTCAGTTCTCTTTGCCCACTAATTCCCCCATCTGCTTCCTGGGCTTCTGATTTATGTCAACCAGTCAATCCATCCATCTATCCATCAATTTGTATGAAACACCTTAAGCCTAACTCTACATAAGGCACTTAGACATCCATACTTTGAGGAATCTGATATCCCATTGATGCTGGCACTGCCTCCACCGGTATAAATTGTTGCTACTAAAGCATATTTTCTCTTCCCGTGTGTTTCTTTACCATGTCTTTCCAGAACCCATCCATATTGTATCTATCCAAGGAATTGGAAGCCTTTCTCAAGTTCTTTTAATATTTCATGATACTAATGCAGCACTCAAGCTGTCTACCTACTAATGCTTTGTCTTAGAGAACACCAGACTGTTGCTATTTCCATTTATAAAAGTCCACAGAGATACATTTCACATCACTTCTCATACACAATTCATTATTAATCATATGCCATGTCTCCTTGCACCCACAATGCATCTTTCTATGTCCTTTTGGTCACCTGTAATTATAGTACTTAAGAGATTTTGTTTGTTAGTTTGTTTCGTGATTCATGGCCCTATGCAACCAGGTGGTACAGTGAATAGAGTATTGGACCTGGATTCAGGAAGACTTTAGTTCAAATCAGTCCACAGACACTTACTAGTGACCCTGAGCTTATGTTTTTCCTTGGCCTACCTCAGTTTCCTGGACTGTACAATGAGGGTAATGATAGCTCTTACTGCTAAGGCTTGTTGTGAGGAAAAAAATGAGATATTTGTAAAATGCCTGGTACATTGCAGGTACTTAATAGTTATTTTCTTTCTTTTTTCCCTATAGCAAGAAAAGAAGAATATTGGCATCACAGGGAAAGGTTTTTGCAGCAGGAAGAAATTTAGCAATAGATTAGAACAATTCTTTATGATAGATGGTATTAAGCTTCAAAGGAAGTATAATATTATACCTACTTGAGAGCTCCTGACACAATTACTCCAAAAAGCTCTAAACACAGTCATAAGACAATCTCTGGAGCAGCAGAACCCACAAAAAGATGGGCTGAGATGGTATTCCAGCCAAACACAGATTAAAAGTTAGACAGGAGGGTGTGCTAAACTAGGAGTGGAGTCCAACCCGTGATCGCGCCAATACAGATCCAGCCCTAGGCAGGCTGCACCAGAGAAACTTATGCCTGAGCCTCTGAATCAGCTGCAGCTCAGGTGTTTTTGGAACTAAGCTCATGGGTGGGTGAGAGGGCAAAATAGTTGGCCGGAGTATGTGTGTGGGGAAATTCAGGGTTGTCTGCAGGAGCTGAGGAGGAATTTGGTAGTCCTACCCCAGCAGGGAACCAGGAAAAAATCTTGAGTGGATGGAGGCCCAAGTGGGGGAAGGGCTCAGGCTCATTGGATCTAACATCCACAACATATAAGGTTTTGCTGCCTGCTTAATTAGCAAGTTGGCCTGGGGTTATCTACAGATCAGAGAACAGGCCAGACAAATGAAGAAGCTGCCCTTCCTTAAATTGTAACACCTGGAACCCCCTGAAGTTTGGGACAGTGTAGTTTGGAAGCAGGGCCCCACAGTAAGGAGTTAAAAGTCAAGTAAAAGATGGTCAAGACGAGCAAGCAGAGAAAGTTGTGAACTATAGAAAGTTTCTTTAGCAACAAGGAAGATCGAGGTGCACTCTCAGAAGAGGATAACAATGTCAGGGCTTCTATATCCAAAGCTTTCAAGAAAAAATATGAATTGATCTCAAGCTGTAGAGGTGCTCAAAAAGGACTTTGAAGATAAAGAAAGAGAGGTAGAGAAAAAAATGGAAAGAGAAATGAGTGATGCAGAAAAGTCATAAGAAAAAAGTCAACATCTTGAAAAGCCAAATGGAAAAGGAGATAAAAAAGCCCTCTGAAGAAAATAATTGCCAAAGAATTAGGATTGAACAAATGGAAGCTAGTGATTTTATGAGAAACCAAGACACAATAAAGAAAATCCAAACGAATAAAACAAAAATAGAGGGCAATGTGAAATATCTTCTTGGAAAAACTGCTGACCTGGAAAATAGATCCAGGAGAGATAATTAGAAAATTATTGGACTACCTGAAATCCATGATCAAAATAAGAGTTTAGACATCATCTTCTAAGAGATTGTCAGGGAAAATTGCCCTTATATTCTAGAAGCAGAAGGCAAAATAGAAATTGAAAGAATCCACTGATTACCTTCTGAAAGGGATCCCAAAATGAAAACTTCCATAAATATTATAGCCAAATTCCAGAGCTCCCAGGTCAAGGAGAAAATATTGCAGGCAGCCAGAAAGAAATAATTCAAATACTGTGGAGTCATGGTCAGGATAGCACAGGATCTAGAAGCTTCTACATTAAAGGATCAGAAGGCATGGGGTATGATATTCCAAAGGGCAAAGGAATTGGGATTACAACCAGAAATCAGCTATCCAACAAAACTGTGTATAATCTTTTAGAAGAAAAAAATGGGACTTCAATGAAAAAGAGTATTTTCAGGTATCCATGATGAAAAGACCTGAACTGAATAGAAAATTTGACTTTCAAATACAAGCCCCTAGAGAAGCATAAAAAGGTAAACAGAAAAAAGAAAACATGAGAGATGTTAAAAGGTTAAACTGTTTATATTCCTGCATGGGAAGATGATATATCTAAATCATAAGAGCTTTCTGAGTATTAGGGCAGATGATAGGAATAAATTTAGACACAGGGCACAGGTGGGAATTGATAATGAAGGGATGATATTGGTAAAACATTTATTTTTTGTTTATCTTTTTTCTTTGGGGGGGGTGGTGAGTGTCTTGTGTCTGAGGCCAGATTTGGGCTTTGGTCCTCCTGGTTCCAGGGCAGGTGTTTTGTTCACTATATCACCTAGCTGCCCCGTGATGACTTCTTTAGAGTAAAATTGAGCAGGAAGAGGAATGCACTGGGGGGAGGGGAAAGGGGAGAGGTAAAATGGGGTGACATCTCACAGGAAAAAAGCAGGAAAGGGCTTATGTAGTTGGGGGAGAGATGGGGGAGGAATGAGGAAGTGAATGAGCCTCATGCTCATCAGAATTATCTCAAAGACCTTAATCTCATCAGAGTTGGCTCAAGGAAGGAATAACATAAAATTCACTTGGGTGGAGTAATCTATCTAACCCTGCAGGAAAGTAGTAGGGGAAGGGGATAAAGAGGGAGGGGTTAAAGAAGGAAGGGCAGAACCTAGGAGGGGACACTTTTGAGGAGGGATAGGATAACAGAATATAGAATATAGAGTAAATAGCATGGTAAGGGAATAGGATGGAGGGAAATGGTTAACAACAGTAACTACAAAAAATTTTTGATGCAGAGGCAAGGATAATGTAAGATGATGATTGATGATGATAATGATTGTGGATTGATGATGATTGGAGGAATATGCAGATTGATTGATGATGAGGACTGATTGATGATGAGGAAGAGGATTGAATGCAGAAGGTGAGGATAGATTGAATTGATTGAGGATTATGATGAGGATTGATGGATGATGATTGATTGATGATTGATTGGGAAAGATGATGATGGCAAAAGTATGGTACTTTGCTGGGCTATTGTAAAGAAAATTCTTTGTCAAGTTTAAGGTACAATATAAAAGTTATCTATTACTGTTGTTGCATTAATCAACCATATGGGTTCATTGTAAGGAAATTTCTCTTCAAAGTACTATATAAATGTAGTTTACTGTTTAAAAGAATGATGAGCGGGATACTATCAGAAAGACCTGGAAGGAACTGCATGAGCATGATGCTATCAGAAAAACCTGGAAAGACCTAGATGAACTGATGCAGAGTGAAATGTACTGTATACAAAATAACAGCAATAGTGTAAAATGATCTGCTGTGAATAACTTGGTTATTTGCAGCAGTGCAATGATCCAAGTTAACTCTGAATGACTTATGAAAATTGAAGTCCATCTACATAGTAAGAAATAATGGTATCTGAAAACAGATTGAATCATATTTTTTTGATAGTTCCTTAATCTGAAGTTGTTTGTTTTCCTGTTTTCTTTTACAACCTGGCTAATATGGAGTAATTTTGCATGACTATTCATGTATAACTTATATTGAATTGCTTGAGTTCTTGGGGGGTGGGGTGGGGAGGAAGGGGGGGAAAAAGAAAAGGGGACAAACACATTTAGAATGACTAAAGAGATCCTAATTAAAATGAAAATAAAAATACTACTGATTCTAAAGTGGAAAAAAATATATACCTACTTGTGTAGAGCTTACAGTGTCATATAGACATGGCACATAATAACATGAGGCAAAGGCAACATATATAAATGAAGAATATATGTGTGTGTATATATGTATATATGCATATCATTTGCATATGTGTATGTGTATGTGCATATGTATACATGCATACATACACATGCATATAAAAGGTTGGAGGCAATCAGGATTAAGTGACTTGTCCAGGGTCATACAACTAGTAAATGTCTTAGGTTAAACTTAAACTCAGGTTCTCCTGACTCCTGGACTTGTGCTCTATCCACTGTGCCACCCAGTTTCCCCTAAATGAAGCATGTATTTATGCTTTTCTGTACATATACTTAGATGAAGCTTAAAGACATCTTTGAGAGAATATAGTCCAGTCCCTTCCCTTTTATCCATGAGTAAAGTGAGACTCAGAAAAAGTGACCATTTTCATTATAATTGTACCCAAAATATGAGTAGTAGAACTGCGTAGATCCATTTTCATGTTACTTTTCTGTGGTATTTTATGATATGTGACCAGGTGTCAAAATATGGGATTGCCTTTTTCTTTACTTTTTTTCTTGATCTGTGTCTCTTTCACAGCATGCCTAACATGAAAAAAAAATGTTTTTCAAGACTGCACATGCATAACCTATATCAAACAACTTGCCTTTTTGGGCAGGGGGGCAGGAAAAGGGAGAATTTCAAGCTCAATAAAAAAAAACCCACAAATGTTAAAAATTGTTTTTACATGTAATTGAGAAAACTGAAATATTGAATCACTAAAAATAATATAGTATTGTGTTTTGTAGGAAAATTTGGAATCATTGTGAGTACTGCAGAATTTTCCAAATATAATGCCTGCTTTCTTTCCCCTATTCAGTTATGGGATCAGTTCATTGTTTCAACATATAGGTACTGATGGAACAAATCTAGTTCATGTCTATCTAGACAATAAGTATTCTTCATACACTTGATTTTTCTCACGTGAAAAGTTAGGCTGAAATCCTATGAGTGGTTTAGATCTCTTTTAGGAGATTGCAATGTTTTAGGGTGCATACTGGTTTTAAATTATTGAACTATCACAGCAGTAAAAAATTCAAGATGACTAAAATTGCTGCACAATTTCCCCAATGTGAGAATCTATATTACTCATTCATTATGTTTTTCCAGTGAGGTTGGTTAGATTGATTTATTCTGAATGACCCCTTGGGCTTCATTGAACAGACTTTATGGTATTCTGTTCCTTGATACAAATAGCATTCTATTTGTGCCTGACTTGTGGAACAGCCTTCCAAGCTCCTGTTGGTCTGATTAGTCATACTCTACCTTGACCCTGACATAGTGATGTCATTTTGGTCCTCTTCAAGCACAAAGGACAATAACTAACCAACAAATAGCACAAAATCATCTGCCACTGGGAACATTTTTGACAACTTGACTGTTAATAGGATTTCTTCTTTTATTTGGATTCTTTGCAGATACTGGTGGGCACCTCAGTGAGCAAATGTTTTCCTCATGTCATTATTGATGTGAACACTCAGAGAATGGCAGCAGAAAATTATGCTTGTGGTCCTGTTAAAGAACTATGTATATTTTAATACACATGAGGGAGACAGCTTGTTCAAGGAGAATTATTAAGGCTATAGTTTATTCAACCAAGTTAAATGCTCTTAAAAAGACACCAAAGGGGGCAGCTAGGTGGCAAAGTGGATAGTGCACCGGCCCTGGATTCAGGAGGACCTGAGTTCAAATCTGGCCTCAGACATTTGACACTTACTAGCTGTGTGACCCTGGGCAAGTCACTTAACCCCAATTGCCTCACCAAAACAAACAAACAAACAAAACAAAAGAAAAAAAGACACCAAAGGACAGTAGATGTGGTGGTTCTTGGTAAATGTTGTGATTGTGGAGATATGGTCTGATATGAAGGATCAGTTATGAAAGTTTGCCAGTACCCTTTCTGTGTTTCCATCTATAAGGGGCTCAATTCATACACAAATCATCCTCACTAACTAATCAGCAAGTATTTATTAAAGTGATTACTAGGTGTTAGGCTCTATGCAAAGCATTGGAGATATAACATCTGTAAGGACCTAAAATTCTAGCTGTGATGTCTAAAATCTAATGAGTGGCTGCCTTAAATTAGAAGCTTTAGCAAGAGTTTAGATTTTAAGTATTTATTGAAGTGCATTAGAAGGTAGTAAAGAGAGAGAGAGATTGAGAATAGATTCCTTATAGAATGGAAAATCCTAGTTTAGATCTATTCAGTATAGCAAGAGAGAAAAACTTGCCTTTCCCTAACAGCCCAAGTGAAGTTCTCCCTATTCTGCCTGTCCCTGCCGCCCAGCCACTGTCCAGACATGAAAAGACCTTGCTCCTAAGTGGCTTCTCCCAGAAGCCTCCTGTGAAACCAGAAACAGGGTCATCCATACACACATCTCCAAGCTAATTGGCTGGTAACACTGATTGACAGGACTCATGGGCAGCAGACATCACTTCTGGACACCAAAATCACATGGTTTCCTTTCAGGCCAGAGCTCATAATGTCCCTCCCAGCAGGGCATAGCATTCCAATTCTCACACTACAAAGAATGAAACAATATCTACTCATTAGGAATATATAGATTTTATAAATTTGAGAAAATAGACATATGACCCAATAGTTCCTGCTGTCTTCTCATTTAGGATAAAGATTGCTGTTGTTTGTTTATTAAAAGAGCTATCTATTATATATTCCATTCTTTTGGAGTTTCCACTTCCTTGAGTGCCTCTAAATTTTTTTGAAAACTATCTCTGAGTGCCTCAGTTTTTGTCACTTAGAGTACAGATTTCTTCAGAATTTATTTGAACAGATCTAGCGATTCATTTAAATGATATTTTCTTAAATAGTATAAACATTTTGTCATATAGTATATTGGGTACAGAGGTGCTGCATTACAAAAATGGTTGTTCTTCTGTCATTTCTAGGGAGAATAAATCACTGTAAAAATTCTAGCAGAACTATTTTATTAAATGTCTGATTATTCCCTTTCTATTTTTTTTTCTACAAATAGACTGGGTGTTACATTATATACTAAAATCTTGTTTTAAATCCTCAGTTGGTATATTTTTTTAAAAAATATGAGCATATGTTTATACTCTTTTGTCATCATACATATAAAATGTTTCACAAATGAGCTTGGATTTTAAACAGGTGTTGCCTTTGGCTGCGATTTTTTTTTCTGTTGGGTAAGGAAATTGGATTTTTACTCCCTATGGACTTTTTTGCCCAAGTCATTTTAATGATTATTTGGTATGAGATAATTTTTTTCTTAAAATATGGTCAGTGTTGTTCAGTATTGGGCTTGATCAATTAGTATCAAATGGGCAGAAGAGGGAATGAAAACATCAAAAAGTGTGGAACTTGTGTACACATATAATAAATAGTATGAACTATTCATGCAACATGATGATTTGTGATACTAGTCCCTTTTTAGAATACAAACTCCCTTCGATCATTCTTCATATTCATATCCTTTTATATCCCCAGCACTTATCACCATGCCTAGCCTGTAGTACTTAATAAATGATTTTAATTGATTATGAGCAATAAGTGAAACAGGAGTTAAAAGGATGAATGATGCAAGTTAATGAATAAGTGTATAAGGGAAAAAACATGTTACCTACTTACTAGGTACAAAGCATCAGTTTAGTCATTAGTGATATAAAGACAAAATATAAGACAGTCCTTGCTCTCAAGAAGTTCATATTTCAGTAGGAGAGACTAAACATGTAGATGGTTTCAGCTCTGAGTCAGATGTGGGCTCATGACATTAAAGTTTTCCAGGTGAAGAAAGGGGAGGAACAGGGTTGAGTAGGTTATGACAAAGTGGAGAGAAAGGATTGGGCATAACAAGAGAGAATGAAGAGCATGAAAAAAGTCCTGGAGATGGCATCCAGTTGGTGTGTGAGGGAAAAACTGAATAGGTAAAATGGGGCTAGATTTTGGCAAATCTTAAATGCCAGACTGAAGATTTTCTCCTTAAAAATGTCTAATTGGGGCAGCTAGGTGGCACAGTAGATAATGCACTGGCCCTGGATTCAGGAGGACCTGAGTTCAAATCCAGCCTCAGACACAACACTTACTAGCTATGTAACCCTGGGCAAGTCATTTAACCCCAACTGCCTCATAAAAAAAGATGTCTGATTAAGTCTAAGAGCTGACAAGGACCTTGGAGATAATCTGCAACTATGTCCATTTTCCAGATGAGAAAATGGAAGTCCAGAGTGGAGAAATAATGATTTGCTTGAGGTCACAAATGGATTTGCTGATAGAGATAAGACTAGAACCCTAGTGTCCATTTGTTTAAAACCTTGTTCACCTACTCTCAGGTGTTGATTTTCTATCTAAAGCCTAACTTACAAAAAGGCAGTGTGACATAGTAGATAGTGACCTAGCCTTGGAAAGAAGACTTGGGTTCAAGTGATGTATCTGATATATCCTGGTTTTGTTACCCTGAGCTACTGGTGTGACCTCTCCATGTTCTTAGCAACTCTAAGACTACAAATTGCAGAGAAAGTGCTGGCCTTCACTTACAGAGGAATTTCCTGCCATGAGTTTCCTTCACCAATGAAATCATGGGCCCTAGTGCCCATCCATGGGATATGGCAATTAGATGATACATTGTATAGAATGCTGGGTCTGAAGTAAGGAAGACCTTAATTCAAATCCATTGTCAGACACTTATTATCTGTGTGACCCTGGACGAGTCATTCAGTCTCTGTTTGCCTCAGTTTCTTCAGTTGTAAAATGAGATTAATAAAACAGTACCTACCTCCCAGAGTTGTGAGGTTCAAATGAGAGAATAGATGTAAAAAATTAGCGCAGTGCCTGGCACATATTAGAAACTACATAAATGCTTATTACTGTTCCCTATCCCCCAAGGTATAGATTTTATCTATCTCTCATCCTCCATTATTTCATTCAATTTTGATTTACCTTTCTAGTGATGGGAAATTCCAAAGATTCTTTACTGAATCAAATTTTTAAGTGAAAACTATTGAATAATATTCTAAAATCTTTAGTGAAAATACACTTTTAAAAATTAAATGTTTAATTATTATCAAAAGGAAATAGTCTATGTAGCATATTAATGTCTTCTGGCTACAAACCATCTGTTTTAGTAGTAGCTACAAGTAGCCTATTCCTTTTTTCATAAGGAAGAGTGGGAGGGAGTGGGGGATAACAAATAAAAAATACTTTTGAGTTCTCTTTAGACTCAAATTCAATATCTGTGACTGGGTCCATGGACTCAGTGGGGCTGCCTTAGAATTGCTGCAGTGGATTTGATTGAAATCGCCAAAGGGTTCCTTCATTGCTTCAGCAGAGACAGGCCTACTGAATTTAGAACACCATCCCCAAGAATCATTGAGCAACAAGTCATGATTTCTTTCATGTCTGTTTTGTTCAATTGAAAGGATAGTTCTCCTTGGAAGAGCAAGGGTGAAAATAAGGCCATTTGTTTCCATTTTTAAAAAATTCCCTTTTGGTCTCACCCATGTCAAGTTTGTTTCTCAAGACAAATTTGGCAGCTGTCCAACTACCTCAGAGAATGAGAAGGGCCATACCCTTTATAAATAAAATTCATTTAGATAATGGTCATATTAACAGATGGTATTTCTAACTGACAGCTTCCCAACCTAACCTATGATGTACTAGTCAAGTTTCTTTCCTTCAGTTGCACATCATGATTGGTGGCTAAGATTCTCATGTACCAAATGATAAGCAGCAAAGAACAGAGGTCACCTCACCTGTCCTTCCATCACATTAGCTCTCCTGTGCAGTGCATGGTGAGAATAATGATTTTCTTGGGTCTGAACTTTAGGATTTTAGATGCCTAAAACAAATATTCTTTGCATAAATCCCAATATGCAATTGTTTTCACAGGCTATATTCAAATGAATAAAGAGCAAAATGCTAATCATTTTCAGTCATGAAATTCACACTTTGTAACTGTGTTCCCCAAAACTTCTGATCTGTTTTGAACAAACCAGTTCATCCTCCATCTTTTCATTGTATACTTGTTCCAGATTCTGGTGCTCATAGAAAGCTAGCTCTATCCTGTCTCTGGCGACCCTCTAGAAACTGGGCTGCTCCTTCTCTCCCATGTTCCCTTGAGTACTGGGCCAGAAGGAAGAGTTCTCCTGTTTGTTACTCTGCCATATTTCTTCTTCTAGACTGTTCCCCTGACACCATCACTGCAAGCTCTTCTCCCTTAAGGTTCATTCCAATTGCTATATAATGTTGCTGTAACAGGTTCTAGATCAGCTTTCCTCTTCTCTTAAGAATTTCACTACTTGACTCCTAGTATTCCTTTCCACTTCTACCCCTAAATTCATTCTATAGACTTCAATGGGCATGTCCCTTCAAAAACCCTGGCCTTCCAGTTCATCTATATTTCTACTACTTCTACTACTACTACAACAATTAGTATACTGCTCCTCCTCTTTCTACTACTATTGACTACTACTACAAGGTCAAGGTGAGGAGAAAGTTCATTTAGACATGGGGCAAAGGCACAGAGACAGACTGTAGAGTCTTATATATGAGAAATATAAAAAAGGCTAGTTTGGCTGGAAATACTGAAAGGAGAGTAAGGATATATTAGAACCAACTTGTGAAGAGTTTTATTTACTAACAAAGGAATTTGAATTTGACACTAGAGGTGATAGGGGAATGAACCTTGGCGTTTATAGTGTGGTGTAGTGGTATGTCCTTTAGGAAAAACATTATGGTAACTGTTTGGAAAATGGATTGAAGCAGAAAGTACTTGAGGCCCAGAGACTGAAAAAAAAAGGCTATTGAGGGACAGCTAGGTGGCTCAGTGGATAGAGTACCAACCCTGGAGTTAGGAGGACCTGAGTTCAAATCCAGCCTCAGACACTTAACACTTACTAGCTGTGTGACCCTAGGCAAGTCACTTAACCCCAATTGCCTCACCAAAAAAAAGAAGGCTATTGGAAAAAAAAAAGGCAAGAGGTGATGAGGGTCTGAACCAAGATGCCCTGTTTGCTAGTAGAGAGAGGTATTGAAAGTAGAGAAGGCAAGATCAGTCATCTACTTGGATATGTGGGATGGAGAAAGAGTAATTGAGAATAATGCCAAGATTATAAACCTCTGAAATGAAAAGAATGGCAGTTCTTTCAATAGAAATACATTTAAAAAGGGAGTTAGGGCTTTGAAGAAATTTTAATGAATATAGATTTGGACATATTTGGTTTATGTCTCCCAAGATATGGAGGACATAAAAGGGATGCATACAGATATGTATGTATGTATATGTATATGTATATGTTACTATGTGCCAAGCAGTGTGCTAAGCACTTGGAATACCAATAAGGAAAAGAAAAGATAGCCCCTGTCCTCAAGTCATAAGGAAAATGATACACAAAAGAAAAAGTAATGTGTGTGACACCAGGGCGTACCTGGCACAGGAGGATAATGTTCATGGAGTTGTAACCAGCAGAACCACTGATGGAAAATGAAGAGCTAACTGAAAAGTTCTAAATTTTCTCTGAAGAAAGGTTTTGAGAAGAGTTTATTGCTTCACCTTTCAGCCCTCCAATTAGAGGAGAGAGGCAACAAAGGGTGCTGAGGAGGTGTTGAGTAGCAAAAGCTGCATCAATCTGCATGGTTATGGGAGTTCAGGTGATCAGTTTCTCTTGGAGTATGCTTTAAGTTCATAGAGGTAAAACAAATCAAAGCTGCTTATGGAAAATATATGTTTGTGAATTAACTCCATGGAGAACATCCTTAAAACTGTGAGAGTTTATCTAGGTTGCCAAGAAAAGGAAAAGGACTTAGGCAAATCCCATATATTTTCACTGGTTGTCCCCCATTTACTTCCTCATCTTTTCCTGCTGGCTTCCTTCAGGTCCCTGATAAAATCCTACCATCTCCAAGAAGGCTTTCCCAACTCCTTTTATATTAATGGCTTTTCCTTTGTGGTTATCTTCAATTTGTCCTGTATATATCTTGTTTTATTATATAGCCATTTGCACATTGTCTCCCTAATTAGACTGTGAGCTACTTGTGGGCAGACACCCTCCTCCTCCTTCTCCTACTCTTCCTCCTTCTTCTCCCTTCCCTTCCCCCCTTTCTCTTCCACCTCCTTTTTCTTCCTTTATATCCATAGTATTTAGCACAAAGCTTGACTCATGGTAAATATTTAATACATGCTTATTGACTTGACTTAACAGAACCTTGGGAAGCAACCACAGTTGATGGAATGAGCTCAGGAAGCAAAAAATATCTAAAAGGAAAGGGTGTCAAATTCTATAATAAACCATATTGTATGGATGAGGTACAGAGGTAGATTTTATTGTTAGAGATCTGCTTAAAACTAAGAGCGTTATCCAGGCAGTTTTCTGATAAAGAAATCAAAGATATCTATTGCCATATGAAAAATTGCTCTAAATCACTATTGATTAGAGAGATGCAAATTAAAACAACTCTGAGGTACCACCTATCAGATTGGCTAATATGACAAAAAAGGAAAATAATAAATGTTGGAGAAGCTGTGGAAAAATTGGAAAACTAATGCATTGTTGGTGGAGCTGTGAACTGATCTAACCATTCTGGAGAGCAATTTGGTACTATGCCCAAAGGGCCATAAAGCTGTGCATACCCTATTAGGTCTTTTCCCCAAAGAGATCATAAAAAGGTAAAAGGACCCACATGTACAAAAATATTTATAGCTGCTCTTTTTGTGGTGGCAAGGAACTGGAAATTGAGGGGATGCCCATCAATTGGGGAATGGCTGAACAAGTTGTGGTATATGAATGTAATGGAATACTATTGTACAGTAAAAAAATGATGAGCAGGCGGAATTCAGAGAAACCTGGAAGGACTTACATGAACTGATGCTGAGTGAGATGAACGGAACCAGGAGAACAATTTATACAGTATCAACAACATTGTGTGTTGATAAATGGTGATAGAATTGACTCTTCTCACCAAGATAGTTTCAAAGGACTCATGATGGAAAATGCTCTCCAAATTCAGAAAAAAGAACTATGGAATCTAGATGCAGATTGAACCATACTATTTCCATTTTTTTTTGTTTTTCTTTTTTAAGGTTTTTCTTTTTGCTCTGATTCTTCTTTCACAGCATGACTAATGCAGAAGTATGTTCAATGTGATCATACATATATAACTTATATCAGATTACTTGTCTTGGGGATGGGGGGAGGGAGGGGAGGGAGAAAAATTTGAAACTGGAAATCTTATAAAAACAAATGTTGCAAACTATCTCTACATGTAAGTGGAAAATAATAAAATGTTTTTATGAAAAAATAACTATTAGCAAAAAAAAAAAGACTAAGGGGGGTTATCTAATGGTTACAGAAGCTTCTCTTGGCCAACAAGTCAGAATGACTATTGCACACAAGGCTCTTGTGTCCCTGGTCATGTAGCAAGTGTCAGAGCCATAAAATGAACCCACATCTGTCTGATAATAGATCCAGCAATCTATCTGCTCTACCACAATGACTCTCACCAATGTTGCAAACACCAGAAGAGATTTTATTGTATTTACCCCAAACTTATTTTACCATCACTATTTTATGACCCAAGAGGCCTATAATTTAATTGCATAAGGCCCTTCAAAACATTTCATCCATTTCATTTTTTGTCTTAAAACTTTGATCAAATGTCTTTCAAGTATAGAATATTGGTTTTTAGCTGGATGTGGTGATAAATACATGTGATCTCTGCTAACAGAGAGACTAAGGCCAGTGGATCACTTGAGCATGGGAATTCTTAGTCACAGTAGAGTTAAAGATGATTGGCCACCCACATTGTCTGGCACCAGTATTGTGAGATCCTGTTGATCAGAGAACAACACCCCTGGCTAAGGAGGAGGTATATCAGTCCATATTGGAAATAGAGTGTGTCAAAGCTGCCATGTCAGTAAATAATGGGATTGAACCTATGAGTGGTTGATGTATTTCTAGCCTAGGCAAGATCAACTCAATACATAAATAAGTAGATAAATAAGCCAAAACAAAATATTAGTTCTTCTTATATCTATCATCTGTTGCTTGGAAGAGAATAAAAATTAGTTTAATAGAAATTCCATCTTGACTCCCTATTGTCTATTTTTCACTGGCCACAGAAAATGTTTCCTTAAACCTCAGGCTTGATTTGATATTGATAGATTTGATTTAATTTTCTAGGATTTTATAATTTTATTTGAGGCCTTTCAGAATTATTTTATTTATCTTTCATTCAAGATCATCATCTTTAGTTAATAAGATCATTGACTTGAGTAATTTTATTTTATTTTAAAAGTTTTTTGGTGAGGCAATTGGGGTTAAGTGACTTGCCCAGGGTCACACAGCTAGTAAGTGTCAAGGGTCTGAGGCCAGATTTGAACTCAGGTCCTCCTGAATCCTGGGCTGTTGCTCTATCCACTGTGCCACCTAGCTGCCCCAACTTGAGTAATTTTAACAAACCATTTTTCTGTGGTTTCTTGGCATTTCTCTATACAAGTCAGCCATTTGGTTACAGCCTCCATAGACTTTAAAAATTTGTTAACTCTTCTCATCCTAAGTCTCCTATGTTTTTGGAAATATGAGATAAATCATATTAGCCACTCTTGACTTTGATGGTTTCAACTTTTTCTATATGGGTACCTAGTCTTTTAAATGTTTCAGAAAAATCATCATTCTTCATTTGTATTCATTAGAAGTGAAAGTAATTTTCTTAACTGAAAAACCATTCTTAAATGCTGATGCATTTGTTTCATTTCTGTTGTTAAATTTTGCATCAGTAGGCAAGAAGGAAATGGCTATTAAAACCACATAAATAACACAACAAAATTTAAAAATAATACCAGTTTTAAGAAACATCAGGATATTTTTTTCTTAACCTGCATATCTATTTCTAAGATATCTATGAAATATTAAATGATAACAAAAAACGAAATAGATTATTTTGGCATAGCATATAAACCACCAAAGCCATGCGAATGTACTGAGACTCAAGCAATTCAATGAATATAAAGCTTGATGTTTCCTGATTGTTTTTTCCTATTTAGAAAAAAAAAAGCTTGATAAGTCCTGATATTTTTTCCAGAAATTAGAAAAAAATGATGTCTACATCAAAACATTTCACAGAAAGCATTCTGAATAATTATACCTGCTAAAAATATAACGTGTTGGGCAACCTTATAGAAAGGCTGGTTTTCAGTAAAAGGTCAATCATCATCAAGTTAAAATATAGCCAGGCAAAATCCTTTTTAGAGTGATTATTTTGTTTTGATATGCAAACATGACTCCCTTCAGTATGTGATCTGTTTGTTCATAACCAGGGTGTGATATGACAGCTTACCCTTCCATATAAACATGATCCAAACTATAATTTCAGCTATTAGCAGGCATCATTTAACATCAGATTGACTAATACTAAATTACACCAAGAGTAATTTAATATGATAAATATTACAAGTTCAGTGCAGAATAAACTGTGTTAGAGAAGTATCACATAATGATGAAGTAAAATGGATTGATAGTGTATCAATTGGAACTTCTTCAATTAAAGGGTCTTCCTTTCATTAAGAAATTCTAGAGCGGGGCAGCTAGGTGGCACAGTGGATAGAGCACTGGCCCTGGAGTCAGGAGTACCTGAGTTCAAATCCGGCCTCAGACACTTAACACTTACTAGCTGTGTGACCCTGGCAAGTCACTTAACCCCAATTGCCTCACTAAAAAAAAAAAAAAAAAAAAAGAAAGAAAGAAATTCTAGAGCAAATCCAATAATCAATAACTCAATCACTTAATGTAATAATATCATCATGATGGCTTTCAAAACCAGATAGTATGGCATCAGAATTTGAAAAGTAGAAATTCATTTATCAATTCACATTTAAAAAAGCAAATCCAGATCTCTGGGTAACAGAAGACTCCCTACTATTTCCAATTCAATTAAGCAAATGTTTATGTAATTTCTCCTATGCACAAGGCACTGTACTAGGTATTAAGGGAGTTATAAAGGTGACTGAGAAAATCTCTGCCTTCAGGAAGTTTATAATCAATTTGGGGTTTGGTGGGGGAGGAGAGAGCCTGGATAAAATATTATTATTATTATTATTATTATCATTATTATTATTATTATTTTGCAGGGCAATGGGGTTTAAGTCACTTTCCCAGGATCACACAGCTAGTAAGTGTCAAGTGTCTGAGGCCGGATTTGAACTCAGGTACTCCTGAATCCAGGGCTGGTGCTTTATCCACTACACCACCTAGCTTCCCCTAAAATTATTTTTAGGCAATAAAGCATCACTCTTAGCTGCAGAGCTGAATAATACATTTGCCTTGGAACCAAACATGAACAGTAACTAAGCCATTCTAGAACAAACATGCTACCGGTAGCTGGTACAGGGTGTTTTCTCACTTCTCTACCACTACCCTTCTTCACTCAAAGGGCAATTATACATATCTCATTATAGTCCTTTCCTCTTATTTTTACAAATCCAGGGAAATATTTGCATCCTCTTTAGTTACCCTTTTCATTTTTCAGACTCCTTTTGCTTTATATGTAGTCTCACAGTCTCACTCCTATAGTAGTAGTAGTAGTAGTAGCAGCTGTAATAGTAAGTGCTCATATGAGCAAAGTACATAGTTTACAAAGTTCTTCATATATATAATTTTTATTTTATCCTTGCTATAACCCTGTGAGTTGGTTTCATGGAAGTAACTGGTTACATACAATTCAACCTTTCAAGGTCAGGCTGGACCCCCATCACTCTATATATGCCAAGTTTTACTGCAATTACTGAATTCCTATTAGCCTCTGAACATAATGTATAAAGGTTTAAAAAGTTATATGAGAAAACGTATATAAAACATCTTAAGTTATTCTTTTTATTAACTGAAAAAATGTTTCTGAATGGTGTTGAATCTATTCTTATTTTTCAAGAGCACTGGGGAAATTGTCACTAGCCACAACGTCATGTGAGGAAGAAAGAGAAAAATAGAATTTATCTTGAACTTCTCTCAGAGATAAGTATATGAGCCAAAAGGTAATTCCACTATAATGTGAACCTAATCCCCTCAACAATGACAATAATAATATAACAAAATCTCTAAATACCTTACCAAGAAAACTACCAATAGAAGGAAAAGATACAGAGTGCATAGTTTCAAGCATCAAAACAAGATACCAGAAGTTCAGTTAATCCATGTGGATAGGAAACTGTATTGAGCATTTTGGTAATGTGAAAAATCATTTGAGTGTCCCAGCCTCCTCTCAGATGATAGCAGCAAGAATTATATTCCTCAAGCAATGTCTAATGAAGAAATATACCACAATAATGAATTAAATAT
Organism: Dromiciops gliroides; assembly: GCF_019393635.1. Taxonomy (NCBI): domain Eukaryota; kingdom Metazoa; phylum Chordata; class Mammalia; order Microbiotheria; family Microbiotheriidae; genus Dromiciops; species Dromiciops gliroides. The sequence goes on along the minus strand of NC_057863.1, from coordinate 313,910,327 downwards.
GAATATAGTATATCTATTTGAATACTTTAATTAAAAGGTCTTTCTTTCATTAAAGAGAAATTACAGGGTAAATCCAATGATCAATAATTCAATCACTTCATATAATAGCATCATCATTACAGCTTTCAAAATAGATGGCATGACATTTCCTTTGGAGTGTATGAGGGCTCCCATTTGCCTCCCAAATTGAATTTAAGCTTCCTAATCTCAGGTTTCAGAGCTACTCAGCAAGCTTCTTCTCCATTTCCAATTGTAAATCCTGTGATGCATAATACTGTGATAAATCTAAGTCTGTTCCAGTCAAAAAGACCAATTTTCCATGGAACTAGATGACTAGGTGGCTCAGTGGATAGAGTACGCAGACTGAAATCAGGAAGAGTCATATTCTTGAATTCAAATCTGGCCCAGATACTTCCTAGCTGTGTGATCCTGGGCAAGTCACTTAACCCTGTTTGCCTCAGTTTTTTCATATGTAAAATGAGCTGGAGAAGGAAATGGCAAACCACTCCAGTATTTTTGTTTTGTTTTGTTTTTTTTCTTTTTGCGGGGCAATGGGGGTTAAGTGACTTGCCCAGGGTCACACAGCTAGTAAGTGTCAAGTGTGTGAGGCCAGATTTGAACTCAGATCCTCCTGAAACCAGGGCCAGCACTTTATCCACTGCGCCATCTAGCTGCCCCCTACCACTCCAGTATTTTTGCCAAGAAAACCACAAGTGAGGTCAAGAAGAGTCAGATATAACTAAAATGACTGAACAACAATAACCATGGAGCTTCTTGAATTCCATCTTACTGTGGTCTTTGCAATCTTCACAGCAGAACCTTAAAACCTTCAGGACAATTGTAACTGGTCTTGTATTTCAGTGGTGGCAAAATCAAATAGAAACGGGAACCAGTAAGCCATATAAAAGGATGCCTATTTGGTTACATATTGACTTAGAAAACTATTATCTATGTTTTGTTATATTTTTATTTATATTGTTTAATATTTCCTACTTACATTTGAATCTGGTTCGGCCATACTCAAGAGTGTTGTGGGTATCATTCCGCATGTGGGCTACAAGTTTGAATCCTTCATAATAGATGACCTCTGTCACTGGACAAGCTTAACTACTCTGAAGTTCAATTTCCTCATTGGCAAAAAGTAGAGAATAATAGCATCTACCTCACAGGATTTTTGTGTGACTCTCATAAAAGAGAGAATGCTTGAAAGGTGCTTTACAAAACTCAGGGAATTATGTAAATATAAACAATTATTTACTACTAGCATTGCTATTTTGCGGGGAGAGGCAGGCCAGTGAGGGTCACACAGCTAGTAAGCATCAAGTGTCTGAGGTCACATATGAACTCAGGTCCTCCTGAACCCAGGGTTGCTGCTTTATTTACTGGGCCACCTAGCTGCCCCAGCATTGCTATTTTTTTTTTTAAATCTTCTGTAGTTTCATGTTGGTTGTTTGTCCTTTGTTCTCAAAGAGGACCATGACATCAGGGTGATATTTTGATTTGTACTTAATTAAATTTAAGTGAGGGAAGGCTGTGCAAGGTCACCAACTTCACTCTGTCCAGTGGCAAGATGTACATCAAGATGACTGGATATGGCCCTAGATAACTGAGGCAATTGGGATTAAGTTACTTGCACAAGGTCATATAGCTAGTAAATTTCTGAGGTAAGATTTGAACTCAGATCCTCCCAACTTCAGTGGCAGTTCTCTATCCACTGTGCCACCTAGCTATCCTTTTGGTATCATAGGTAATTGCTCAGCCTGCCTCATTAAATTTGAAGCTCTAGGGCAGGTCTCAGCATTTTGAGTGTATAGCTAGTTGAGCTTTTGTTGGAGGACATGATAAAAATTCTTAGAGAATGGGCATATATGTCTTGGTTGCAATCTGCATAATATGAAGGAGGGGATATGTTTATGAGATAACAAATCCATACAAATATTGTAGTAAAAAGCACGTTTTTTTTTCTCTTTCCTTTGGCACAAAAAAATGCCTTCTTATATATATCCTCCATAATAGTGTAAAAGGTTTGAACTCTTTCTCTAACATTGGGGGTTCTTTTATCTATCCACTCTTATTCTGTAACCTTTTGTCTAGTAGCATGTTTATTAGATCATCTTTCAGAAATCGGGGTGCTACTTTTAACATTGGAAGTCACCTGGCCTCCATAGAGATAAAATCTAAAATCTGGGAGGAATTTCATTAACCCCACATGTTAGTTATCAAGTCATAATATGCTCCACAGCACCCAGCACAGAGAGAACTCACTAAATCCTATTGATTCAAAGCATGATCTATCAGACAATAGTTGTGGTTATGATACTTAGAAATAATTTTCATTAGAAATATAATTAATGTGCCAGAAATTTTAATTTTATTAACCATAAAATCAAGAATTAAATGCAAATCATCTGGTTCTCTTCCCAATCTAGCTTCAAGGGAAACTAAACTTCTTTGCCAACAAATTTTTGCTATAAATGCCATTATTGCCTACTTATTAAGTAATTCAGAATCAGTTATTCTGCCTATAAAAGTTGACATATATTCATGTCACTCAACATGATTTCTCTCAGCCATACACATGAATTGCCAGAGGACTTTGCTCAAGGAAACCAAGTTCCTCAAATGAGGTCTTTACCATTTTGCTTTGTGAATCACTCTCTCTGATTGTCAAACAGGTGTTATGAAAAATGTGTTTCAAGTCTCCAAACCTAAATGCTGAATTACTAGAGACAGAATAATGACAACAACTCACATGAGCTGGTGGTTTCAGAAGTGATGGCTGCCTTTTTGTCCCTCCCAGAAATATGTTAGGCAGCATTTGATAAAAGAAGAGAGATGAGAGGGATGTGCATATAAATTAATGGTTGGGACCAAACGTCACTGTTTGGTTTCCAAATGGATTTTTCACCGAGCATGAAATTGTATGAAAGCTGCTTTCAGCTTGTATGAAATTGTTTCTTGAGCTCAAATGCCAACTCGACAGATTATACTCTTAGAAAATAATTGTTTGGGTCTTAATTCCTTGGAACTTAACTTCTATTGTACATTCAGGATTCTATCAAATAGAACTAATTTTAGACATAAATCCAGGTTTTCATAGTGTACATTTAAGATCACATCTGTGAAACAAAACCCAGCTTTTTGACTTCTCTTCTTCAACTAACTTTCCTTCTTTTTATCAAAAAGCTAAGTACTATAGCATTTTGACAAGTGTATATCACTGACAATTCATGTGACATAGTTTAAGTAATAAGAAAACTGTAACATGAATCTATATTAATTCAATGAGATAATGAACTTTTTATTATTTGACTCTCTATTGATGTCAATGCCTGAAGGTTTCAGTGGATTTGTCAATAATTGATTAGGCAGCCAAGGTAGTACAGTGGATAGAGAACTGGTTTGGGAGTCGGGAAGACCTGAATTTAAATCTTGCCTCAGAGAATTTCCAGCTGTTTGACCTTGGGCAATCACCTAACCTCTAATTGCCTTAGTTTCCTCAACTATAAAATGGGCATTATAATAGGATTTCCCTTGCAGGGTTGTTGTGAGGATTAAATGAGATAATATTCTAAAGCACTTAGAACAACACCTGAAAATAAATGCTTATTTCCATTCCCTGCACCCCCACTACATGATTATAATAACCTAATATTCTCTTGGAGGCCTTGCAAAAGAGCTAAGAGATTTAGAAAGTATAATGACCAGACTAAGAATGAATTTTGTCACATAAAACTTTTTAACTGCTGGGTTAAACTACCTGATGTGGTTAGAATGTTGTAACCCAGTCCATATCCTGACCTGTTAACTGGCTTGCATTTGTGGCATTTATAAACCTAGTCCAGTTCTTCCTGAATGGCTGTCCAGATTGCTCAATATATAATGAGTATGATCATCAGTGCCATACGCTGGTTTATTTGTTGGCAGGCTAAGCAGATAAATTAAAAATTAAAGAACTGTGAGAGCTGCAGACTGTTTGCCACAAGAGTGAGAAGGAAAACTTGGTGGTTTAAAATGGGGCTAGTTTGGCTTGGTAAAAGCACATAGTGGGGGCATTTAATTTGATTGGTGGATATAGGCAGATTCAATATCTTTGATTGGATTTTTTAAAAAAATTCTTATACTAGATGCAGTTGAAAAAACAGCAGCTTCTCTTTTAATTTTTTTTAGAATTTAAAATTTTATTTTTTCCCTAAATTACAAGTAAAAACAATTTTAAATATTGATTTTTAAAACTTTGTGTTCCTAATTCTCTTCTTCCCTCCCCCCCCCAAGAATGCAAGCAATTCAAAATAAGTTATACATGAAACAACACCTTCGAAAAGAGTAGAGGGCAACAGATGTATAAGTCTATGCAGGGGTGAGCTGGAGGCAATTCGAACAAGCTCTGGAGAATTGATTGTTAACTTTCAATGTGAGCATTTATATTTCAGAAGTAGATAAATGCTACAAATCGAGGCTCGATTTATTGTTCTTTTGATTGTCTATATTTAAGAAAATGATGGAAAAATGTTCATGATGCAGATTAAACTTAAAAGTATGTTGTCTATACAATTTTTTTGGGGGGGGAACCAATTGTTAAACAGCTCTTCCTGATTCCAAGTCCTATACTCTATCTATTATGCCACCTAGCTGACTGCTTTCAAAAGACTTGACTAGTATGGCCACTTGATTGGATTATGACTCTAAATCCCATTATGTACATGAGGATCTGTTGAAAGAATTGGGGATGTTTAACTTGCAGAAAAGAAGATTTAAGGGCTATTTTATAGCCATCTTCAAAATTCAAAAGACTCATGGGAAAGAAGAGAGAATAACAATAGATGGAAGCTATGGAGATGCAGGTATCACATCAGTATAGGGAAGAAGATTCTATTAATTAACTGGACTTATTAAAATAAAGAAGGATGGGTTGCTTTATGAAGTACTCTCACCCATATTACTGAATTTATTCAATAAGTGGTTAGAAAACTCAGAAATATTGGAAAGAGAAATCATTCATTGGGTGAGAAATTAGCCTAGATAAGTGATCTTTTATCTTTATTGGTTGTGACCTCTATCAGTAAGAAAAATTTTTGAGCATGATCCTGTATATGTGTATATTTCCTTTAAAAAATAAATTATATTCATGCACTAATAATTATTACATAATCAAAACACACAAAATAGAAATTAAAAAAGATGAATTATAAATATGAAATTATATTAGGGTAGAGTCCACAGGGAGCCCCTAGTGTTTATTGAACAGAGGAATTACATGTTCAGGCCAGCATTTTGGAATATCAATTTGACAGCTGTGTGAAGGATGGATATTAGTGGGGAAGACTAGAAGCAAGTATACGAGTTAAGACACTATTGCAACAGTCTGCTCCAACAGCAATGAGAGCCTAAGTGAGGGTGATGGCCAGGATAGTAGAAAGGAGATATTATTAAGGTAAATTCAACAAGACTTGTCAACAGATTGGGGTAAGTGAATGGGAGGAGTTGAGGGTGAAACTGGGATTATGAGCCTGATTGATCAGAAGGATAGTGGTAAACTTGAGAAAATAGGGAATTTGAAAGAGAGATGGGTTTTGGGAGAAAGGCAACATAATGAGAAAAGAGAAAAGAATTTAAAAAAAACACACATTTTCAAAGCAGCCCATTCAAACCAGTTCACACTTTGTGATTTGTTTTGTCCTACAAATATCCAACACAGGCTGAGGGAAGGTTTTTATATCCCTGGCCATTTCCTGTGAAGGTAGCTACAATAGCCACAATTGACATGGGAGACAGATTGTGGTCACATTGTGGGTGGAGGAAGTTTTGCAGGTGGGTAAACATGTCAGGGTTACATTATAACTGCCCTCTTTCTTCCCCTCCCAGGAGCAAGCACTGATGTAAAAGGAGAACACTTGAGAATTTACTTAGGTTTCAAGACCAATAGTAGGAGGGGAGGCAGATTATCAATTGTAATAAAGGGTGAAGGGAATGGGTTGTGGTTGAGACAAGCCAAATTACTTGCTATTGTAGGAAGTGTAGGTTGTTACTTATTTCCACACCCTTGGTTACTCTTTGGAGGCATGCCGTGGCTCCTTTGAGGTCAGTCACTCTATTGGTCACTCAGGGTTCAGTACCCTCATTTTAGATACCACTGGACTAAACTCTCTTCCAAATCTCGGCATCTATGATTAGAATATATCTTTATTTTAAAGAGAGATAATAGTGATCCAAGGTTATTTTGAGTCACTTAAGTGGTCTTTGGGTTCTTCATTCTTATTAAGTCAATATCTTAATGGAAGACATGCTATGATTTTCTTCTTTTTTGTTCCAACTTATATTGTATGCAGGTTCAAGCTTTTATTTATTTATTTTTTAATAGAATTTTATTTTCCAAAATATATGTAAAACCAAAATTTTAACACCAATTTTTAAAAAACTTTGTGTTCCAACTTCTCTTCCCCCCTCCATTTGCACCCCACCCACCCACAAGAACTCAAGCAATTCAAAATAAGTTATACATAAGTAGTCATGGAAAAATTCCCATATTAGCTAGTTGTGAAAGAAAACAGTTAAAAAACCCAAAACTTCAGATTAAGGAATTGTCAAAGAGGAAATGAAAAAAAAATTTAAATGTGTTTTCATCTGTTTTCAGATACTATTAGTTCTTTCTCTGCAGATGGGCTGCAATCTTCATAAGTGTTTCAGGGTTATATTGGATCATTGCCTTGCTGAAAATAACCACATGCTTCCCAGCAGATCATCCCCCACTATTGCTGTTATTTTGTATACAGTACATTTCACTCTGCTTCAGTTCATGTAGGTCTTTCCAGGTTTTTCTGATAGTATCCTGTTCATCATAACCTTTATATAGTACCTTAAGCTTAACAGAGAATTTTCTTCATAAAAGCCCAGCAAAGTAGGTACCATACGTTTTGCCATTATAATCAATCATCATAACTATTTCCCTCCATCCCACTCCCTTCCCATGACATTTACTCTATCTTCTTTTTACCTATTCCTCCTCAGAGGTGTTTTACTTCTGACTATCCTCTCCCTCGTTCTGCACTTCCTTTTTTCTCCCTTCCTTCCTTATCCTCTTCCCCTCCTATTTTCCTTCAGGGTTAAATAGATTGCTCCACCCAATTGGGTATGAAAGCTATTCTCTCCATGAGCCCACTCCAATGAGATTAGGGTGCCTGAGCTAATTCTGTGTTCTAAATTTTTCTTCCTCCCTCCCTCCCTCCTCAACCCTCCTTATGAGATCAAGCAATTCAATATGTCATACTGGTGAAGTAATGCAGAACATCTTCATCTTCCTTGAAAGTGTTTTGCTTTTTACTGCTCTCTCCCCCAATCTTCCCTTTCCTCCTTTCCTTCTCCCCTCCCCTTTTCTCCCTCCCCCCAGGACAAAAATATATCACTATACCTACTTGAGTATGTATGTTAGTCCTTCTTTGAGCCAATTCTGATGATATTAAGTTTCACTCACTCCCCAACTCCTTCCCCTTCTACTCTCTCCTCCATAAGCTTTTTTCTTGTTTCCTTCATGTGAACTACCTCTCCACAGACCATCTCTCCCCTTCTCCCTCCCCCAGTTTATTCCTCCTACACCTCAACCCTATTTTAATGATGTCATCATGGATTAGTTAGGTGGCACAGTGGACAAAGCACCAACCCTGGACCCAGGAGGCCCCCCAAGCCCAAATCCAGCCCCAGACATAAGACACCCCACCCTGTCTGCCCTACAAAGAACAAAACATAAATGCTTTACAGATATCGTCCCTTTATATTCAGTTCAGTCCTGTCTTCTGTGAATTTCTTACTGAGATAGTTCCTATGATTTCAAAGTATTATCTTCCCATGTAGGAATGTAAACAGTTTGATCTTTTAATATCCCTCAGGAAGTCTTTTTTCCTGTTTACTTTTTTATGCTTCTCCAGGGTCTTGTATTTGAAAATCAAATTTTCTGTTCAGTTCAGGTCTTTTCATCACAAATGCTTGAAAGACCTCTTTCTCATTGAAATCCCATTTTTGCCTCTGAAAAATTATAATCAGTTTTGCTGGTTACGTTATTTTTGGCTGAAGTCCCAGTTCCTTTGCCCTCTGGAATATCATATCCCATGCCCTTCGGTCCTTTAATGTAGAAGCTGCTAGATCTTGCTTTCTCCTTATTGGAGCTCCACAGTATTTGAATTCTTTTTTTCTATCTCCTTGCAGTATTTTCTCCTTGACCTGGGAGTTCTGGAATTTGGCTATAATATTCCTGGAGGTTTTCCTTTTGGGATCTCTTTCAGGAGGTGATTGGTGGATTCTTTCAATTTCTATTTTAGCTTCTGCTTCTAGAATATCAAGGCAATTTTCCCTCACATTCTCTTGGAGGATGGTGTCTAAGCTTTTGTTTTGGTCATGGTTTTCAGGTAGTCCAATGATTTTCAAATTATCTCTCCTAGATTTGTTTTCTAGGTCAGCTGTTTTTCCAAGGAGATACTTCATATTGCCCTCTATTTTTTCATTCAATTGGATTTGCTTTACTGTGTCTTGGTTTCTCATAAGGTCACTAGTTTCCATTTGTTCAATCCTAATTCTTAGGCAGTTATTTTCATCAGACAGTTTTTTAATCTCCTTTTCCATTTGGCTTTTCAAACTGTTGGCTTTTTTCTCATGGCTCTCCTGCATCGCTCTCATTTCCCTTTCCATTCTTTCCTCCTTTTCTCTACATCTTCTTTCTGTTTCTCCTACTTTCTGTTCAAACTCCCTTTTGAGAGCTTCCATGGCATGAGACCAGTTCATATTTTTCTTGGAAGCTTTTGATGTTGGAGCTTTGACCCTGTTATTATCTTCTTCTTCTGAGGTTGTATTGTGGTCTACCTTACCCCTAAAGAAGTTTTCAATGGTCTTTTGCTTTCTCTGCCTACTCATCCTGGCTTACTATTTCTTGGCTTTTAACTCCTTCTTAAAGTGTGGCTCTGCTTCCAGGACACACTGTACAGCGTGGCCCGGGGGATGGTTGGGCTTCTTCTCAGCCTGCCTGGCCTTGCTTTCATTGGATTTTAAACTCTCCACTGGGGAGTGGTGGGGGGGTGGGGGCTGCTTCTCTCCTCCACTCCTGTTCTTCGCTTCAGAGGTTCCAGGTGTTTTGGGTTGAGGGGAGGCAGGTTTTAATTTCACCTGGCCTATTCTCAGGTCTGGAGATAACCTCAGGCCTACTTACTAAGGAACCAACCAGCAAAGCTTTCTGTGGTGTGGTTCTCAGCTTCCGATGAGACTGCTCCCTTGCTCCCTTCCCCCACCTGGGTCTCCTGCCGCTCAGGATTTCTTCCTGGTTCCCCGCTTGGGTGGGACAGTCGAATCCTTCCCCCCAGTCCACTGGTACCCCTGCACTTACCCACTGGGCCAGCCGTTCAGTCCGACTGAGTGCTCAGTTCCAGAAAACGCTGGTGCTGCAGCCGATTCAGAGGCACTGGGGCAAATTCCTCTGGCGGGTGTCTGGTGTGTCGGCCTGATTGCGGGGTTAGGCTTTATTCATGGTCCAGCATGGCCCCCTGAAAGCTATCTATAGCTGGAGAAAACTCTCAGCCCATATTTTTGTGTGGTTTTCTGCCCCAAGGGTTCTTTTATTGCTATTTTCAGGGTGATTGTATCAGGAGCCCTGTGGGTTTAATGTCTTTCCTCCGCCATCTTGGCTTTGCCCCCCTCAGCCCTTTATATTGTATTCTTAAACATATGAAAATACTTGAAGGATCTAAATGGGAGAACTTCTAGAGTGGGCACTCTTTCCACTAGTGAAGATAGAAACTCCTCTATGCCATAATAGGTAAGTCTTAGATGGGGCAATTAGGTGGCACAGTGTATAGAGCACTGGCCCTGGAATCAGGAGGACCTGAGTTCAAATTTGTTCTCAGACACTTGACACTTACTGTGTGACCCTTGGCAAGTCCCTTAACCCCAATTGTCTCAAGCATCTTGGGCCATCTCTAGTCCTGAGATATATGTATGTACGTATGTATGTATCTATACATGTACATATACATACTCACATATGCATTAAGCATATATACTTATGCACACAGAAGAATTCACACATATACATGCATATATACATATACTCATATATACCCATAAACATATAAACACACATATATAAATGCATGTGTGCATATATACATGTATGTATGTATGTATGCACTGGACCCAGATGGCTCTGGTGGAGAAAGTGAGGCTGGTCCCTTTGTACAGCCTTCCCTCACTTAAATCCATTTCACTGGAAGTCATGACATCACTTCCACATGTCATGGTCCTCTTTGATAACAAAGGACAAACAATGACCAAAAAATCCTAAGAATTTTCTTGGGGATAAGTCCTATGGATAATATAGTGCTTAAGTAATTAGGAAAGCAAAAGGTTGGGTTTGGATCTAGGGCTTCCTTTTGACAAATCCAACACCATGCCTGTTGCCTTTAACTATATACATGTCTTTGCTAGGTTTACAACTCTGAAAGGGAAAACAATAATGTATTTTGCCTTAAATCAGTTTCTGTTCTTGCCCTGTACTGAACAGGTGGGAAGGAGGGAAAAGAAGGTAATGGGGAGGTTGGTGGGGGAGGAGACAGCTAGAGGGTAGATTATTTTCTCTTTTTTGGCTTTATACCACTTATGTCATTATCTTGGTGTATGATTATTTCCACTCAGTACCTCTTGGTGTCTGTTTGCAAAAGCGACATTTAATTTTCAGCCCCACTGCATAACATTTTGATCTTCATCTTTGTTCCTATTAGCATCTGGAGAAGGCTTCTGGGTTTTTGTCTGCCCATCTAGAGCAATCATTGAATCAAGAGCTTCATGTCAGGGGAAAAAAAATGGAAATTTGTGAAATTAATCTGCTTCCTGAGGTCCATTTGTTCTCCTTGAGGCCCAATGCTTGATGTGTTTGGCATGAGACTAATATAGCCTACATTTCTAGACTTAGGACAAGTTTCCCTATGCTCATCAGAGTCCAAGTTCAAATACCTGCTTTCCAAATAGTGCCCTGTCTCCTGGGGGAACAGCTCTCAGCATCACCTCATATGCTAGGTAATAAACTATGAAAGGTATGATGAGGGGTGAAGGAAGTGGGGATCTGGGAGGATGGCCAATATTCATCAGATGCTGTATTCACTGAGGTTTTGTAATTTTCCCATGTCACTAAAAAACAGCACTGGCATTTGAAATTAGAGCCAAAGAAATGAAGAAAGCCCAGAGAGTTTCCTAATAGACTTGCCTTCTTTTCTAGGAGGGTTTATACAGTTCCCAGACCACCGTACCATTTGACTGATTTCATAATGCTGGCCAAACAAAGTTTTAATTTTGTTTGATAAATGAAAGCATTGCCTTGAGCCAATACAGGTGTAGCTATTAAAACCGACACTGTTTAAATAAATGATTTTAAAAGATGTTTTATGTTGATTCAGCCATCTATGGGGACCTGATTTCACTCTTTCTTTGACAGCAATACAAACTTTTGCTGATGAGCTCAGCCTTATTTTCCCTTCTATCTATTTTCAAATAAATCTTTTACAGCTGAATTCAATAACTACAATTTATCAGATATTTATTCAGGACCTACTAAGTGTAAGTCATTTTTGGTTAGCTTTGAGAGAAAGTTACAGAGATCAATAACTCTCAGTTCAACTCACTCTTCAGCCTTTTCCACCTCTTAGACAACAACCTTGCCCATATTGAGATGCCTATGTCTGGGGGCCTGTACGTTTTGGGGAGTGCCTAGGCCAAACCTTCATTTCACAAAAATCCACAGACATGATAACTTCCCTCCCAGTTCAACTCACTCTTCTGACTTAACTTCATCTCCAGCATCACCCTTTTATGTGTTGTCTTCCCTATTTGAATATAATCTCTTTGAGGGGAGAGAGCTGTCTTGTCTTATTTACAACTCTAGGACTTGGCAAAGTGCCTGACACATAATATTTTACTTCTCTGTGTAATAAGACAGTGTCCTTTTCTTTGGGGAGTTCCTAATCTAGTAAGAGAGCTGTGTCACAAATGCACTACTATACCAGCACAAAGGATTTTATAGCACAGGATTGGTGCTAAGTGATGATGTCTAAGATGAGGAAAGCAAGATCATTTCTAATTTAGTAGGAATCAATGAAGGAGATTTTTTGGAGGAGCTAGCTTTTGCTCTAATCTTGAAGAATGAGTCATTTTACTTTTTAAAGTATTATAAGCAGTTAAATAGATTTTCTTATTGTCACTTGTGGAATTAGAAGTGTTTTTTTCAGTACTCAGTCACTGTTAGGAATGTAAGCTGGTCTTGAAGGCAGGAATATTTGGGTTCAAGCTTTCCTTCTGACACATGCCTTCTGAGGACCATGAGCAATTAATTTACTTACCTGCTTGGGTCCACAGGCAGCTCTTTAAACTTCTCAGTTGCAGATAAGCTGCCAATCTGCAGCTTATAAGCAGAAATTGTTTATACTATAGTGATAAAAATTATAGCCAATAAAATAAAAATACTACTAACCCATTATTAGGAGAACATATGTTTTCTAATATTTCTTTTAATAGTATTTTATTTTCCAATTACTTTTAAAGATAGTTTTCAACATTCAGTTTTGCTAAATTTTGAGTTCCAAATTTTTCTCCCTTCCTCCCTTCCATCCCCTCTCCTGAAGCCAGCAAGCAATATGATATGGGCTATATGTTACACTCATGTTAAACATAGTTTTCTAATATTTCTAAGGAGGGATGGGCTATAGTAATCTAGTCACATATTTAGGGCCAAATAGATATTTGTGGGGTCAGTAGAAGGGTCCTAGGGTACGGTTCTCTGCTCTTAAATATCTCTTTGACTACTTCTCATGGTGACTGAAATCCCATAATTATAATTTCCTTGAAAGCTATTTTCTTCTGCCATCTTTAAGGCTTTTATTAAAATAGAAGCATTTGGGCAGTTAGGTGGCGAAGTAGATAAAGCACTGGCCCTGGATTCAGGAGGACCTGGGTTCAAATCCAGTCTCAGACACTTGACACTTACTAGCTGTGTGAGCCTGGGCAAGTCACAACCCTAATTGCCACCCCCACACACACACACATACCAAAAAAGCATTCAAGTTGTCCTGTCTACTGGTTCATTCATTACTGTCTTTATGTCCATGTTTTTCTCATCCTGAAAAACATCCTCACTTCATCCTTACATCCCCTCTAACTATTTTCTTCAGTCTCCTTAAGCCTTTTGTAGCTAAACCACACAAACAAGCCAAACAGGTGCCTCCAGTTTTCTCTCCTCCTATTCTCTTCTCAACCCCTGTAAGGGATTAAAGTTACCAGTGATCTCTTAGTTCCTAAAGCAAATGGCCTTTTCCCCCTCAGACTTGGACTATTACAATATCCTGCTGGTGGGGCTGCCTGCCTTCAGTCTCTCTCCACTCCAATCCATCCTCCATTTAGTCACTAAAGTGTAGATCCAACCATTTCACCACCCTACTCAATAAACTCTAGCAACTCTCTTTTCAGTCTTGCACCTTACTCTCTGCCATGTTTTCTTTGATCCAGTGTCATTGGCTTTCTGGCTGTTCCACAAACAAGAAACTCCATCTCTCAGCTCTGAGCATTTTCTCTTGCTATCCCCTGTGGCTGGAATATTCTCCCTCCTCATCTCTGCCTACTAACTTCCCTAGTTTCCTTTAAATCCCATCTAAAATTCTATCCTTTATAAGAAGTCTCTCTCAAGCCCTCTTAATTCTAGTGTCTTCCCAGTGTTAATTATTTCCTATTTATCCAGTGTACAGCTTGGTTTCTAAATATTTATTTGCATGTTGTCTCTCCCAGTAAATTGTAAGCTCCTTGAAGGGAGGAACTCTTTGCCTCTTTTTGTATCCTCAGTGCTTAGCACAATGGCTGGCACATAGTAGGTGCTTAATGACTTTATTGATTAATCAGTCTTTATATAAGGGTTTAGGGAATGTGAGTGGGAGAAAATCTAGTTCTGGAGTAAGGAGACCTAGAATTCTGACTTTCTCCAACATTTCCCAGAAACCTCTTCATTCCCATTCTGAAACTCTTGTGTGATCTTGGACTCTTTGATTTGATGGCTCTTGCTAGAACTGGTAGGAAATGAAGAGATGGCTGGTCCTTCTTAAATGTAGGGTCTGGGGGAAGCCCTCCAACCTCTAATGAGAGGGGCAGAGGGAACTTCTGAGGTGTGAATTCTGTGGACAAAGTCATCTTCTAGAATTGCTAGAACTTCCCCACCAGGTTGTACTCCTTTGGACTTCATCATGTCCCAGAAACCACTTCATCCTAGAAGATCCCTTCAATTTTGGAACTCACACCTTGAAAGTACCCTCCTCCCCTATGACTTCTCACTCTGATTGGATGGCTTTTCCTAGAACCACCCCAACCCCCCTCAAAGTAGGGTGTCTCTTCATTTCTGAGCAGGCTAAATGACCGAATTCTTCATTGTGCTCTCAAGCCATATAGCTTCCCAGCCCCCCCCACCCAGCCCCCAACTCCTTTCAGTTTTCTTTTATGTGCTATGTTACTTCATTAGAATTTGAATTCCTTGAAGAAAGGGACTCTTTCTTTTTGCTTGTCTTTGTATTCCCAGTGCTTAGCACAGCGCCTGTTACATAATAAATGCTTAATGAAAGCTTGTTGACTGACAAGTAACTTAACCTCCCTGGATCTATTAGGTCCCTTTCAATGCTGCTAGCTCAGAGCAAGAGACTGTAGAAATGGGACAGAGGATAGGATCCTGGAAGGAGGATGGAATATTACTATCAGGGAAAAAGAAACTGACATAGAATTTGCGGAGTCCTAAAACACCAATGACTTGTTTAATAATTTTGCCTTGGGCTGGCCCTTCATTCGTTCTAGTTGGTCTCCCCTTGTGACCAACAGAAAGAAATATAAGTGAGAATACTGATGGAGTTATAGGATGCTATTGATGAATCAGGGTCTTTCCAGATGCCTTGGCTAGATATGGAATCCACCCCCACCTTAGGCTTCAACAACAGCATGCTTAGAAAAAAATAATGCTAACCAGTCTAGGCTAGCATCCCCCAAATGAAGCTACGGAGCTCAATGAAGGATCAGGGTAGGACTTGCCTGTCTTAAGCAGTTCCTGCTCTCAAGAAGCGCATGGTCCAATAGTGGACAGAACACACTAATAACCATGCACACAAAAGCTACATACAGAATAAATTGAAATAATCAACAGAAGGAAGTCACTAATATTTACAGAGATGAGAAAATGCTTCCTATAGACATTGAAATTTTATCTGGTACTTGAAGGAAGTGGGGAAAGGGGAGGCACAGATGAATGGGGAGAAATTGCAGTAACAAGGAATAGCAAGTGAAAACAAAATGTCCAGCATCATGCCATGGGGTTTTCTTGTCCAACAAACTGGCAAGGAGGCCAGTAGCACTGGGTCACAGAGTATATGGAGTGGGGCTGGTGCTAGCACTGGTAGTGAAAGGTGTAAGAAGACACCCCATATCCACTGTGAGGCTCTCCAATGGCTGCTGGGTGATCTTTAACTTCAATTTCATGCATGACTCTTAGTCATACCACATCACCAGAAAATTAGTGCTAAGAAGATAGACTTTTCTTTCACGGAAAAGCTTGGGAACAACAAGTTCAAGAAAAAAGACTGAAGTAAGGAATATATTTCTTCAGAGATGAAGAACCAAGAGGAGGTAAAAATACTGATCTGAGCTTCTAGTTTTGAAATTCACTTTGGTGGAACCAAAGGTTTAAAAACTATTGAAGCACTTGTTTTCTGGATTATTTTTTTTTTCTTTGTATATTGCCACTTTACTAACAATCTAATTGGAAGAGGGGAAAATGATTCCTCATGCCTTTCAAGTTAGCCTTGGCATGTTCTGATGAGCCAAAAAGTGCACAACTTTAATTAACATTATCATTTTTCTTAAGTGATTCAATCATGGAGTTTATTAATATCATATACATAATATATTTTAATTTAATTCTGTGTCATTAGCCAGGAAATGTACCAACTAGCCAATAACTTATCTGCACTGTGGGAAGACCAAGATACTGATTGTGTTTACCTACAGAATAACACATTTTATCATTGTCGAGAGTCACAATATAATTAGCAATCTAGGCCTCGATTCTGAATGTTTTTTTAAAAGATGTCTTGTTAGGTGACAGACCTGAGGTCAGAAATTTTTCATTTGTGCCACAAAAACTGGCTATCCCCTGATTTCTGCTAGTTACAGTATCATAATGATGGAAATATTTTGTTTTTCCTCTCTTTTTTATTTTCAGGGGAAGGTAGGACATTTTCTTTTACTTTTTAAATTTAGTGCCTATATTCGTCCATTATCTAGGGGGATCTAATCAATTTTTTAAACCTGAAATTAGTTCATCCCCAAAGATAAAACTTTGATAATACTGTCTTTCTGAAGATTTCAAAGTTCTTTACAAACATTATCTAATCAATTTCCATGGTCCCTAAGGAGGAAGAGGAAGTGGCAAGTAATTAAGAAAAATGAATTGCTGATTATTTACAACCTTGACGTTTCACCCAATGGGAAATCATGAAGATTTTCCATCTAACTAGCTCTTATAGTTTAGAAGGAAAGAAATGCTATGTATTTCACATACTGACTGACTGGTTTCATAGGATAGGACATATAGAAACCTAAAATGAATAATAGTTGCAAAATTTGAGATTGTGGGAAGCTATGGCAATCAGTGAAATAAATTATTTTGACCTTTCAAATTCACCCACTTTGTACTTCTTTTCTGCACACCTCTCTCCCAAGAGAGACATGCTTTATGACTCGGATTTCTCATTTCTCTTTGGAATCTCTTGGCTGATTGGCTGGTTTATCTCCCTTTTAAGCTTATCAACATTCAACCACATGAGCTTGCCAATTTCCAACTCACCTCAGATTTTGAGAAAGGCTTTCAGAATAGGTCCTTGGCTCACTCCTTCCATTCAATTCAACAATAAGTCTGATGGATTTCTCATGTATCCATGGTCTGGTCTATTGAAGCCACTGCTGTCTCTTTTATGTACTTTACCCTCCATTTGGGTATGAGTTCTCTTTATATTGCATTAGAGGAAAGCTTAATGCAACACATCTGCCTCCTTTTTGCAACTGTAAGAAGCATTGAGGAAATTAATCAGAGAACTGCAGAACATAGGATTATCCCATTGTATTCTGTCATAAACAATTTAGAAACTTAAAGTAAATATGTCTGCAACCAAACTCACCAGCTTCTCCTGTCTGCAAATTAACTTTTCTCCTGAATTTTCTATTTTTGTTGATAACTTTTTTTTTTTTGGTAAGGCAATTGGAGTTAAGCGACTTGCCCAGGGTCACACAGCTCGTAAGTGTTAAGTGTCTGAGTCCAGATTTGAACTCAGGTCCTCTTGACTCCAGGGCCGATGCTCTATCCACTGTGCCACCTAGAGCTGCCCCTTGTTGATAACTTTGCCATCTTTCCAGTAATCCAAGCTAAAAACTTCGGAATCATATATTATTCTTTTCCTTATCCCCCACATCCAATCATTAGTCAATCCTGAAAAGGTTTTCTCCATAAAGTCAGTCTGGTATATTTTCTCTTGGTCATTTTATTTCTGTAAGTCTAGTTCATTCCCTCATTATTTCTGTCCTATTGTAATGTCTTTCTGGCTCCTCTCCCTGCTTCCTCGCTTTTCTCCTTTGAATCCACTCTGCATACTACTTAACATAATAATATTCTTAAACGATTGCCTTCAATGACTTATCAATGCCCACCCAATGAAGCTTGGCATTCCGTGCTCTCCATGCATTGTTCTTAGTCTTCCTTTGCATAGGTTTCTTAAGAAAAAAATAATAGTTGGCATTTATATAACTCTTCAAAATATGCCAAGCACTTTATATCCACTATCTCATTTGATCTTCACAAAAACTCGGTGAGCTAGGGTGCAATGATTATTCCCATTTAATAAATGACGAAAGTGGGGCCCAGAGAAGTTAAATGAGTTGCCAAAGAATATATTCTTGATAAGCATCTGAGGATTTGAACTCAGCTATTCTCAACTACAAGTTCAATGCTCTATTCACTACCCCCACTTAGTTCCTCACTACTTATCTCTGCTTTCTAATAGCTTGAAATGTCCCACTCTTCCAATGTCTTCTTCTTTTGGGAGGGGGCAGGGCATTGGGGGTTAAGTGACTTGCCCAGGGTCACACAGCTAGCAAGTGTCAAGTGTCTGAGGCAAGATTTGAACCCAGGTCCTCCTGAATCCAGGGCCAGTGCTTTATCCACTGAGCCACCTAGCTGCCCCACTTCCCATGTCTTCTATTAAAGCCCAACTCATCCCTCAAAACTCATCTAAGGCTTTACCATCTCTATGAAACCTTTCTTAACTTTCCCAGATAATAACAATATTGTTATTGATGTTGGTGATAGCTAATATTTATAAAGTGCTTATTCTGTGTCAGGCACTGAGCTCAGCACTTTACAGTCATTTCATTTGATCCTCACAGAAACCATAGGAAGTAGGTACTATTATTATCTCTGGTTGACAGATGAGGAAACTGAGGCAAAGGGGTTAAATGACCCACCCAGTATTGTCCTGTTAGTTAAGTATCTGAGGTCAGATTTGAACTCAGTTCTTTCTGACTCTAGGCTTAGTGCTCTATCCACTTCATCACCAGCTGCCCTTAAGACAGATGTGATCCCCAGAAGTCCAGAATCTCAATAATTGCAAGGGACTTTGTAGGCCTTTTATGTAATCCATCCTGTGCTTACACCAAAATCCCCTTGAACAAAAACTGCAGCAAATGGTCCATTCAGTCTCTGCCTAAACACTACAAATGAAAGGGTGTCTGTTACTTCCTGAGGCAACCCTATCATATTTCTAGATCTAATTTCTAGTAAGTTTTTGCTTCCATTAAGCTTCCAAAATGCTACATATTTTTTTTGCTTTGAGAACAAGCAGAACACGGCCCTTTGTTTCAACATTTATCATGTTCTCTCCTTCTACATTCTCTACTTTCTAGGTGAAATATTATTACTTTCTGCAAATCATCCCTATATAGTATGTGCCTGGCTCATAGTATGCACTTGAAAAATACTTAATGAATAAATGACCTGGAAGCTCTTTTTCTAGATGTCTTCTAGCTTATCGATGCCCTTCCCAAAATATGATGCTAGAACCCTCATAATAGCCTTTTTAATATTCTCTTGTACCAAGAAGCTGATGGTACGATGAATAGAGTGCTGGGACTGCAGTCAAAAAGACCTAAGTTCCAATCCAGCCTCAAACACTTATTAGCTGTGTGACCCTGGACAAGTCACAACCCCCATCTGACTCAGTTCTCCCATCTGTAGAATGGGGACTCATAATGTCATCTACCCCTAGGGTTGTTGTGAGAATCAAAAGAGATATTTGTAAAAAGTGCTTAGCAATGTGCCTGACACATAGTAGGCTTCATGATTTATTATTGAATTGAAGTTCTGAAAAGCCTTTCTCAAAATCTGAGGTGACTTGGAAATTGGCAAGTTCATGTAGTTGAATGTTGATAAGCTTAAAAGGGGGATAAACCAGCCAATCGACCAATAGCTTCCAAAGAGAAATGAGAAATCCAAGTCACAAAGCTTATATAAATTGTCATTCCCCTTCCTTCCATTCTAATGAGAGAATCCAGCACAGGTACCTTAGATTGAGAGCTGGAGGGGACCTGATATAGGTCAATGACTCCAACCTCCTTATCTTAAAGAAAAGGTGACTGGAGCACAATTATGTTAATTAACTTGCTCAGAATCATACAACTAGAAAGCATCTGTGGGAGAATTCAAAGCCAGGTTTTGCTGGCTTAGGCCTGTGCTAGAGAAAGCAGATTATTAAATTTTCAGTGTGAATATTTGCACTTCAGAAATCAGGAAACCTAAAAGGTGGGACTTGATTTATTGTTTTAGTCGAGCTGACTAAAGAAAACGACAAAGAAAATATTAATGATGTAGACTAAACTTAAACCCCTGTCCTTCATTTTTGGAGAGCTGGTTGTTAAACATTTACCAGCATACCATTGTTCTACCTCCATAAGCCAGGGCTTTTATCTATTATATCAAATTGCTTTGTGCACACAAACATGGTAACTAAATACAAGGTAATCTTAGAAGGAAATGTGCACTGAGAGCGTGAGGGGATCTGGGAAAAGCTTTACGGTGGAGGCAAACTAAGTTGGTCTTGGAAAATCTATATCTTCATTTCAATTCAGCAAATGATTGTTGAGGAGTAAGTCCCCTGGCACAAAGCACAGTACCATGTACATTGTAAGCACTTTGAAAACAATTATTGGATGTCTGAATCATAATGTTAGACTAGACAATAGGTAGTAAATAAGAGCAAATGCATTTGGAACCATCTTAGTATAATACTGAAAGTAGGCTTTAGGTCCTACTGTCTGAAGCTTTATTCATTGAAGTCAAAATGCTAGAAATGAATATGATAAAAGTGTTTAATAAACTTAATTTAAAAAAATGACAATTTAGGAGGTAAAAAATAGATAAAAGTAATTATGTCTCACATTTAAATGACTATTATATCAGATTCTCTTACTTGATTCTTATAATAGCCCTATGAAATATATTGTTATTGTTTCCGTTTTACATTCTAGCAACCTTTTGGTTATTTGTGATTCTAAATATTAATCATCTTATTTTATATATGGAAGAACAAAGGCACAGAGAGGTCCCTATTCTTGTTGACTGTTTTATGGTAGGTACTTAGTGAATGAAGAATTTTTTTGTTCAGTCATTTTTAGTTGTGTCTGAGTCTTCATCATTCCATTTTAGGGTTTTCTTGACAGAACTATTGAAGTAGTTTGCTGTTTCCTCCTCCAGCTCATTTTACAGATGAGGAAACTGAGAGAAACAGAGTTAAGTGATCTTCCCATGGTCAAACATGAAGATATCTTCCTGACTTCAGGCCTGACATTCTATCCACTGGACTACCTAGCTGCCCCCTTGAACAAAGAAGATTGCTGAGCAATCTGCCACTCTTTGCTGGAGCTCAATATCTCAAACATTGGAGAATGGATAGATGAGATATAAAGAAGTCTAATGCACTTTAAAAATCAGTGGCCTTTTTCAGAGATACCTTACACACAATGGTGTGCATACCAAGTTTTATTAAATAATAATGATAAGAACCACAACTAAGATTTATGTAAAATGTTAAGGTTTGTAAAGTGCTTTTACAAATATTTTCTCATCTTATTCTCACAAAAACTGATTAGACTGTGAGCTCCTTTAGAACAAGGACATTATTTTTTTCCCCTTTGTATCTGTAATTCTTAGTGCAGTGCTTGGCAGAAAGTAGATGCTAAATCCTTGTTGATTGACTACGAGATAAGTATTTATTATTCCCATTTTCCATATGAAAAAAACTGAAACAGGTTAGGTGACTTGTCCAGGTCATGCAGGTAGAAAGTATCTAAGCCAGGATTTAAACTTAGGTAGGTCTTCTTGACTCCACGTCCAACACTCTATCCACTGTATCAACTCTCTGTTGATACTCATCATATAATACCTATATGTAAATATCATATTGGATTTAAACTGCAATCAAATTAGTTAAGAATATATGTTGCCATGCCTGTGCTGGAAGATTTGAGGGAGGAGGAATGTGTTTCAGATTTGTGATTAATTCTGTTTAGGGAAGATTAGGTGTGGAAACTTCCAGATTTGGTTTGAACATGTTAGTCAATAGACATTGATTAAATTCCTACTATGTTTCAGACCCTCTGTTAATTTATGGGTCTAAAAATATATAAAATCTAGCCTCAAGGAACTTACAATCTAATGTAAAGGAAGCTGAAAAGGTCACTTTTTTAAAACCAGTTTTTAAAATCTTAATTATTTTGCCATGTTAGAACCCACCAGACCTTCTCATAGCTAGCACAATACAACAAAAATGCAAAAGCAATAGGATAAATAAGAGGAAGTACATATTGAGCAAGCTGAAGCCCTGGTTATGAGCCTGGGGAGCCCCTTCCCCTCACAGGGGGACTTTGGAGTGCACTGCCCATGATGTGTGAGTATCAAGGCTGATGCAGTCTCACAGGATCATAAAGGTCATGAGGTTCCTAAAACCATAATGGAGGCTAATCCAAAGAAGTGCACCTGGGAATAAAATGACTGGCTTGGGGGCTTTCTTTAAGTGGGGGTTTTGGGAAGAGCTCTTTGCTCTGCCATGCAGCCCTCCATTCAGAGAGGCAGAAGGTAATGAGGGTACTGATAAGGTATGAGTCATGTATCTTAGCTAGGGCAGTGAGAGGTTAAGTGATACAGCCATGGTCACATAGCTAGTATTTGTCTATCAGTGGTAGGATCTGAATGTAGATCTTTCTTATTCCAAGTGTCTATCCATTCTCTCTGTAACACCAGTAAACAGGAAAAAATAACTGCCTGTATTCTAAGTAGTTTATATTTTAAGCATCTAAATACTCTTTTCTATGAAGGAATTCAGCCCTTGGACAAAATTTCTTGTTGAGTTAGACCCTCCATAATACTACATAACAAAGGGCAATGTTTAAAAATCCTGTTTACATAGATTTTTTTCTAACCATGAAAGATGAGTAGTGTTGTTTCATGAGTCAAAAATGAAATATAAAGGAAATATTGGGTTTGCAGGGGTTGGTTATTGGAAAATTACTGTGGTTGAAAATAGCATAAATGAAACTTTTTTTATATACAAGAGAGAAAATAACACAAAAGTCGTGACGGCATGGGCATGAGTGAGTAATAAAGGTCTCTTTTTCCTGTGGTGAAAAGATAATCAAATGTTCTAGCTGTTTCCCTCTATTTATGTATTTTGTCCTCTAGGTTTCTTTAAATCTAAAATTACCAAAGAACATTTGTGCTAAAGGTGTTGACAGTAAAAAACTGACTGGATTTTGGAAAAAAAAAAAGAAAATTAAAGAAAAGAAAAAACAGTTGGAGCTGGAGACAGAGGGCCAGTGTTCAAATCCTGCTTCTGTTATTTCTTACCTGTGTGACCCTGGGCAAACCTCTTAACTTCTCTAGAACTCAGTTTCCTCATCTGTAAAATGAAGAGGGCAAATTAAATGGATGACAGTTAAGTCCTTTCCAAATCTAGACTTAAGACACTATGATTTACATGTGTAATTGTTTGGATTCTTCTGTGTATTCTGTGTACTCAGTAGAAATTTTTAAAGATATGTTTTGATTGGCATTTCATATACATTTCCCAGTATACATCCTCTTTCTCTCCCTCTCAGAAAGCCATCCCTTATAACAAAGGATAAAAAGTATGTGTGTATGTATGGTGACAAGACAGTTAAAGAAATTAGGGCTAGAAACTTGAGTCAGGGTATAGATTCAAAAAAAGATTTTGAGACTTATAAGATGAACTATAATAGCTATAGATGTAAAATCCTTAATAAATTGGTTTTGCTAATATAAGTCCACAATAGGCATAGCTATACAGAAGCTTTTTCTCTAAAGATATAAGGGTTTTAGTGGACCACAACCTCTGTAGTCATTAGTACGACATGGCAGCAAAATGCAATGTGAGTTTGCATTGAAAGAGATATAGAGGGCAGCTAGATGGCACAGTGGATAGAGCCCTGGCCCTGGAGTCAGGAGTACCTGAGTTCAAATCTGGCCTCAGACACTTAACACTTACTAGCTGTGTGACCCTGGGCAAGTTACTTAACCCCAATTGCCTCACTTTAAAAAGAGAGAGAGAGAGAGAGAGAGAGAGAGAGAGAGTGACCAGTTCTTCTGAACCCAAGACCATTAGCAGATTATATCAGGAGTCAGTCCTGTCTTCAATTAAGGGGACAACCTTTGAGAAAGAGATAGAAACAAACACAGGAGAGCCACCATGATAGCAAAGGGCCATGAAATCATGACAGATGAAGATTGGATAGATTCTTGGATAGATATAGGTTTATTAGAGGTCTGATCCAGTCAGGTTGGAAAATCCAGAGGCAACACTGGTTGGAATCCCAGGGCATTTTTTAAAATAACCTTTATTTTGCAATTGCACAATTGGTTAACTGTGATTTCAATCAATTGATCAATAAGGAGGCTGTATAGTGTATTTTAAAAAGAAAAAAATGAAAAATTTATTTGATTCTTAATGCTTCTGGATCCTGTATACATAACCTTAAGTAAGTCATTTTACTTCTATGATCCACAGTTTCATTATAAAAGGAGGGAAAGGTAGACTATATAATATCCTTGCCATTCTCATCCTGGTGATATGACACCATTGCCTTAAGGGTTAAAAAAAAATCAGTCTGCATTGTGGACACAGCTAGATATGAATTATGTGAAATCTAAAAGGATTTCAGAACTAGTAGATTAAAACTTTTTTTTGAAGATTTGACATTTATTTGCCTACTAAGAAATAGGACAGGTATAGGCTAATACAAAGTGTATTTAAGACTGGTTAACTCTCCTTTATTCTTCTCAAAATCCACCAAATTAATCTAGCACACTACAAGGTTCTTAGAGAAATTAGGATTTTCCAATTTCAAGTGATATTGAAATTCTAACTTGTATGAAGAGAAATATCAGCTATAGTAATGGTTCTGGTTGATCACAACCTTAAAAATGGGAGTAGTAGCCCTCCACCAGTTGCTAATGACCATGGATCAGCACCTTGAAGAGCCACAGGCCACAGTGTAGCCGTGAAGTCTGATATAGGAGCTGCAGATCCTGAGTGACTTATAACTGGTAACTGCCACATTCCATGTTGTATCTACCCCATGAGGAGTAGCTGGAGTGTCCTCTCCAGGACGCTGGCCTGGGCAAATCAATATGGAAAACAAGCTGTTGCCCATGAGGCAGGTTTTCCCTCTCCGCAACATTGGTGGATTCAAAGGAGAGGCAGAGTCAATACAGTTTGGCACCAGTGCCCCCGCAGTAGAATTTGCCAGAGGGATGTGATATCCAACATCCAACTGCCTAAGGGACAGCTTTTTTTTCCCTGATTTTTCCTCGGGTTAACTCCCGAAGCCTTTCTCAAATATGGGTATAGCCACAAGGCAGAGGAGGTTTAAAATCAGGTTTCCTTACCCTAGGCGGGTTGCCTGCCAAGGCTAAAGAGCCCCACCTGCCCGAAGTGACTGGTTTTAATGCGCCAGTGACTCGCCTTCACCCCTTCTCCTGTTAGTGGAAACAGTTCCGCCACGAGAAAGCCAGGAGTTGGGCTTCGGTTGTCAGAGGCTATTTGAGACGCACACCATTGGAGCATTTTATAGAGAGTGGGAGCTTATCCGTACTCCTACCCCAGCATGACAAACCTTTGGAACCCAAAGATTTACCCAAAATGGTAATATATCCTTAGTACTGTGACTTCAGTCCCCAAATCCATTGGTCTGGGACTTTTTCCTCATTGGTGGAGATGAATGTCTCCAGGTAGATTTGGTAAGGGCAGGGAGGAAAGAGTGCTCCACTGTCCAGCTCTTTCAATCACCAATTTCACCCTGTCTCTTATGCAATTGTAGGGCATTGATCTCCACCAATGAGGAGAAAGTCTAATATCTATGTGATTTTTGGACTTGAGTTATATTATCATTACATATATATGAGCAGGTCCTTTTCAGTGTTACTTCTACAGTCTGAGTTGCTACTTTTTTTGCCTCTGACAGGAAATGTAAAAATGCCATTTCATGGGAGAACTACTTGTAGTATTGAATTCTTCTAACCATTGTCATCTTTGCAAATAGAAATAAAAATCTCCTTTTTCACAAACTGACTTTCCTTTTTGTTCTTCGGACTTTAGTCATTACTTATTGTGATGTTCAAAAAGTTGAAGAGATAATTTCTGGGTAATTAATCATTTTATTAATGATGCTAGCTTTTTATTAATAAAAGGAACAGTCATTCAGCCATCTCCATTGGAGCAAAGACAATAATGGAGGGTTTCTAGCTTATATGCCCTTGGAAAAGTGGGTGTTCCTGAGGCAATCAACTCTGATCAATTAATTATTACTAAATTAATGGTTATTAATGAGAGAATGAATATTACGATAAGAAGTGGTCTCACTCCAACGAGGAACTGAGAGAGTGACATCATGTCACTCTTGGACAAAATGACTATTTCTACAACCAGACCACCACACCCTTGGACAATCTTGACAAAGGATATACCTCTGCCCAAACTTGCTTGAATGGAACACAATGGACAGGAATTCCCCTTAGATAAAATGGTGTAGGTGGGGCAGATTTCTGGTAGATATCAGTAATGTCCTTCAAAGGCTGGGCTTTGAACAAAGAAATACATCAGAAAAAGCCTGGATCTATCCCATAATTAGTTTTTAACAATCATTTTTCTCTTTATTCTACCTTTGGCACAGCTAGATGGCTCAGTGAATAGAGCTCTGGGTCTGGAGTCAGGAAGACCTGAATTCAAATCCAACCTCAGGCACTTATTTGCTGTGTGACCTTGGGTAAGTCACTTAACCTCTTTGCCTTAATCTACTGGAAAAGGAAATGGCAAACCACTTCAGTATCTTTGCCAAGAAAACTTCATGGACAGCATGGTCCATGGGGTCACAAAGTCATATATGACTGAATGACTGAACAACATTCTATCCTGCTTCCAGTATCTCATATTCATAACCTCAGTGTCATCCTTGACTCTTCAATTTCTCTTATCTCATGTGGCCAGTTGCCAAAGCTAGCTATTCCTACCTCTACATCTACACAGCTACCACTTTAGATTATGTTCTATGCTTAGCATCCCTGTCTCAAATCTCTCCTAGTCAAGTCGGTTTTATCTACTTCTGCCAAGCACATATCTGACCACCTCACTCCTCTATTCCACAAATTCTAATAGTTCTCTATTGCCTTTTAGATAAATTATAAAAGCTTAACATCATCATCATCATAGTAATAATAATAACAATAAGCAGCATATATGTAGCCCTTTACAGATATTATCTCATTCTATCTTTTCATCAGGCTTGGGAGGTAGGTGCCATTATAATCTTAATCCAGATCTATTTCTTTAGTCTTATTGGATAATGCTTCCCCTCCCCAAACTCTCTGGTGCAGTCAAACTGGCCTTCTCTGTGTTCCACACACAAGATGTTCCACGTCCAATGTCTGTGCCTATGTATTGCCCATCCCTCATGCCTAGAATGATTCTCTCCTTCCTCATCTCCATCTCTTAGAGCCCCTGTCCTCCTTCAATATGCAACTCAAACAACACCTTCTATATGATTCCATTCTTGATACTTGTAGCTTCTTACTCGACCTCATCTCAAACTACTTTATTGTTAACTTTGTTATTGTTGCTCATTTGTTTCAGTTGTGACTGACTCTTCAGGACCCCACTTGGAGTTTTCCTGGCAAAGATACTGAAGTGGTTTGCTATTTCCTTCTCCATCTCATTTTAGAGATTGAGAACTGAGGCAAACAGCGCTAAGCTAAGCCCAGGGCCATGTAGCTGATCAGTTTTGGAGGCCAGATTTGAACTCATGAAAATAAATCTTCCTGACTCTAGGCCTAGCACTCTATCCACTATTCCAGTGCTTTATGTTTATTTATATTTATTCTGTATATGCTCATGTATATATTTATCGCTCAGTTATAATGTAAACTCCTTGTTTCTCATCATTGTTTAATCCATACTATTTGTATCCCTATCACCTAGAACAGTGCCTGGTACACAGTAGGTGCTTAATCAATGCTGGCTGAATACTTGATTTTTATAAAATTAAATTTTATTTTATTTTTGATGGATACTTTTAAAGCTGTATTAATAAATCCACTCATTTGTAAATATACTCCACTATCAAAGTACATTGATCTTTTATTCAGTCACTGGAGGCACTCACTCCAAAGAGAAATGTATGTTCTACTTGAAAAGGTAATCCCTGCTAAAATCTTATACAACTGATGACTTATGAATTCTTTAAGATAATGCCAGTGGGGCACCAGCTTTGCTATGTCCTACTAGCCTGAAAGGCTTCAAGTTTGACCTTGATGATTGTCTAGCTAAGTTCAGAATGCTTGACCAGAAGGTGGTGCCCATTGGATAGATTTTGGTTTTTTGGGAGGACACCACCCTTAAAATCAGCTAATACTCTGTGAAGAGGTCGAAGTTGCCATTGGTGAAGGGAATATGCATACTAATGAAGTAAGTGATCTTTTGAAGTATTGAAAATCTTTCTGTTTCATAATCCACTTCTTAGAATGTAGCAATTAACAGTTTCAACCTTGGATTATGTAGTCTCTAGTCTTTAAATCAAGGATTAAGCTTTATGTCAGGGGTTCTTAAACTTGTTTATGTCATTTTGGAAGTCTGGTAAAGCTGATGGGTTTTTTTTTTTCTCAAAAAAAAAATGTGTTTAAAACGAATAAAGCAAAATACACCATCTTGCGAAGTATACCAGTTATACTGATATATAATGACCAAATTTAATGACCATTTAAAAAATATCATGAATCCCAGGTTAAGAATCATACTCTAGGGGCATCTAGGTGGCGCAGTGGATAGAGCACCGGCCCTGGAGTCAGAAGGACCTGAGTTCAAATCCGGCCTCAGACACAACACTTACTAGCTGTGTGACCCTGGGCAAGTCACTTAACCCCAATTGCCTCACTAAAAAAACAAACAAAAAAACAAACAAACAAAAAGAATCATACTCTAAATAAAATGCAGAAAATAGAGAATGTGTAAATTATTTTAAAATTAAGTAAATCCATGGCTTTTGGTAATATTTGATAATTTGATGGATCTGAAACCTTACCAAATCTCTCCACAGGTATAGATCCCAACACATCTACCCATTTAAATCAGGTTGGTGGGAGTGTGTGTAATAAAGTATCATGTGCAGTGTGGCATTTAAAAAGTTTGAAAGGCACAGTGTCTGGGTAATTTAATCATTTTGTTAAAAATACCAGCATGTTTATTAATAAAAGGATGGTCATTTGACTTTCTCTCTTAGACCAAAGACCCTCATAGTGATGGGCTTATTGTTTATATGCTCTTGGAAGAACAGATGTTCCTGCAGGTGGGGATCAACTGTGATTCGTTAACAATTGATGAGAAAATGCAAATTACAATGAGAGGCTGGGTTATATTATAATGAGAGTGTTGGAGTACATGGCTTGGATCATCCAAATTTTGGTCAAAAAGACTTACCAATTTCCATATTACCTGTCTGACTAAGGGGAGGATCCACATCTTCCCCAACCTGTCTGAGCAGACATGATGACCAGGCATACACCCAATAGCCCAAACATAGAATTTCCTTTACTGTCCAAGATTAGATCTCAGCCATCCTGGGTGGCTAATCTCTTAGGAAGATTTCCTGAATTGATTGATTTCTGGATGAGGCATTTTCAAAGGGGAAAAACTTTGGTCCTAATACATTAATGATTCCTCTCAGTGGAAAGAATATTGACTAATTGTAGAACAATGTTAGAACATTTTTGTTTGTTTTTTGCTTTTTTTGTTTGTTTGTTTTTGCAGGGCAATGAGGATTAAGTGACTTGCCCAGGGTCACACAGCTAGTAAGTGTCAAGTGTCTGAGGCTAGATTTGAACTCAGGTCCTCCTGAATCCAGGGCTGGTGCTTTATCCACTGAGCCACCTAGCTGCCTCCCCCCCCCACCATATTAGAACATTTTAAGGAATTGGGCATATAGAGCAAACAGAAGAGAATAGTTGATAGGAGTGAGAGAGTTGGGGTGGGAGTAGGGCAAAGTCTTCAAGTATGCTAATAATGACCTTAAACTAATTATTTTACTTCTCTAGGATTCTTCTTTAAAATGAGAGGCTGTGGCTATGTGGCATTGAAAACCCTTCCATCCCCTAATCTCTGATCTTATTTGAAAGGTTGTAATTTGAAAAGTAAAACAGATTTCTTTTGCTTGTTTCCAAAAGGCCAATCCCATGGGAACAATGGGTGGAAGGTTCAATCATTTAAGTTCAAGCATTTGTTAAGTGCTTATATGTATCAGATCCTCTTCTAAGCACTCAGGATATAAAGAAAGTTAAAAACTCATTCCCTGCTCTTAAGTAGCTCACATTCTAATAGGGGTGGGGGCAGTGGCAAGGAAATATAAGCAAGTGGGGGCAGTGGCAAGGAAATATAAGCAACTATGTATATGTGACATATTTCCAGAGTAGCTAAAAGGTACTTTTAAAGGAAAGGCACTAGCAATGGGAAAATAGCAAAGGCTCCTAAAGGAGATGAAGCTTGAGCTGAGTCCTGCAGGAAGCTAAGGAAGGCAGGAAGTAGAGGGAGAACATTCCAGGTATGGGGAACAGTGGGTACAAATGCCCTGTGTCCAAAGATGGAATGTCTTTTGTGAGGAAAAGCAAGTAGTCCAGGATATTTGGATTGTAGGCTGAAATTGTGAATACCTTCAAATGCTAAATTGAGGATTTTATGTTTGATCTCAAATGTAATAATCTTTGAAGTTCTATTGAGTAGCATGTGACATGCTCAGACCTATGCTTCAGGAAGATTATTTTGACTGTTAAGTGGAGGATTGGAAATGGAGAGAGATTTGAGTCAGGGAGGCCAATTAAGTAGCTTATTGCAATAGTTCAGGTATTAGATGATGAAGGCCCCCTAGTGTTTATATGAGAGAAGGGAATGAGGAGTAATATTGTGAAGGTTAAAGCTGATGAGATTTGACAACTAATTGAATAGGTGGGATGAGTGTGAATGAGGAGTCAAGGATAATATCAAGGTTGAGAAGTGATGTGAGTAGAAGAATGGTGGTACCCTAAATAGTGATAAAGTGGGGGAAAGGGGCTGGTTTGGTTGAAAAGATAATGAATTCTGTTTCAGACATGTTGATTTTGAGATGCTTATGGGATATCTAATTCAAAGTGTCTGTGGCAGTTGGTGATGTGGGATGGACCTCAGGAAAGAAATTATGGTTAGATAGAGAGACATAGATGGGCAGCTACATGGTGCAGTAGATAGTGTGCCAGGCCTGGAGTCAGGAAGACTAATTTCTCTGAGTTCAAATATCAGATACTTAGTAGTTGTGTGACACTTCAACCTATTTGCCTCATTTTTCTCATCTGTAAAATGATCTGGAGAAGTAAATGGCAAACCACTCTATTATCTTTGCCAACCTCAAATGGGGGTGATGAACAATTGTACATGACTGAAATGACTGAACAGCAACAAGAAACAATAGAAATTTGGGAATCATCTGCATAGAAATAATAACTTAACCCAGTGAACTAAGTGATGGGAACATTAAGTGAGAATGTAGAAAAAAGAATAGGGCCCAGAACTGGGGCTAGGGGTGGGGGCACATTCCTAATGAGTGAACATTATCTGTTTGTTGATCCAACAAAGGAGAATTAGAGTAGTCAAAGAATTAATAGGAGAACCAGGAAATAGCAGTATCATAAAAGCCTAAAGAGGAGGCAAACTCCAGGAAGAAGTGATCAAGAGTGTCAAAGGCTGCAAACAGGTCAAGAAGGAAGAGGAAACATTTAATGAAAGGAACATTTAATTTGACAAGTAAAATAATACTGTTGACTTTGGTGAGACAAGTTTCAATTGAATGATAAGGCCAGAAGCCATATTGCAGGAGGTTTAGAAGTCAGAACTGATAAATAAAAACACACATAGTATGGTTTCCCATCCATCCATCCATCTATCTCTGCATCAGATACCAGCCTTCTCTAGTGTGGGATGGAAAGAGAGGAGAGAGGGAGACAGTTCAGAAGTCAAAATATAACAAAAAAGTAATAAAATGAAATTAACAAGAAGTGAGAAGATAGGAAATAGAGGCATCTAGTATTGATGATTTTACAAGGAGTTTAGCTATGAAGAATTGGAAAAAAATAGGATGATACCTTATAGGGATGATTGGATCAAATGAGGAGGTTTTTGTTTTCTCAATATTTTAAGAATAGGAGGACATGGTCATATTTGTCAGTAGCAGGGAAAGAGTTTAGAAAATAGGGAGAGAGATTAGAGAGCGAATTTGTGGAGAATATGGTTCCAATCTTCTAGAGAAGATAGAAGAACATGGAATCAAGGATGCATATAGAGGAGTTTATCTTCAAAAGTAGAAGGGCCACCTCTTTCTGTGAGACAGAGGCTGAAGCAAGAGATTGTGAGGGAACTGTCTATTATCAGAGAAAGAAAAAAAGAGAAGAGTGAGCTCTCAGTGAATAATCTCAACTTTTCCAGTGAATTATGAAGGGAGGTTCTCACTTGAGAAACTAAGGGATCAGTGCCATGGGACACCTGAGGTGAGATGAAAAGTTTTGGGATAACTGCTGTGGTGCATGAGACAGTGAAATCAATTTGAGAGATATAAAAAGATTGTCTTGCTGCACTGAGGGCCCAGCTGAGATTATGTAGCATAATTTGTAGTGGAACAAATCAGCATGCTTCTGTGATTTCCTCTAGCTCTGTTTATCAGCATGTGAATTGGAGCAAAGGAAGCAGATGGTGGGAGTACTCCAAGGTTAGGGTTTGGCAAGGAATGATCAGTACTAGGATAAGGAAGCAAGGGATTTGAGTGTAGGAAAGTATAACCAATGCAGGAGTGATGACCTGTTAAAGAAGAGGGGAGTAGAGCAAATGGAAGTCATGGTGAAGACAAAAAGAGTTAGAGGTCATAAGACACAGGAAAAGATGGAATGGCAAAATATTATCCTCAGATAAAGGAATGTCAAAGAACATGGACATGGAAGTGAAACATTAGTGGTAAATGTTATGATCGTCTATGTATAACTAAGGTCATACAAAGTAATGGCATAAAAATCAGAAATGTGAGTCATATATTGACTTAGCAAATCACAAATTAATATTATATATGTTATATTTTTTATTTATTTTGATAAAAATTTCCCAATTCCATTTTAATCTGCTTCAGGACACATTCTGGAGGCACTACCTGGAGTTTGTTGTGGATGATTAATTCTTGGGAATTGAATTGAATGAGGAATTGAAAAGTTAGGGAGATTGAGAAAGAACAGTAAATATGTTAAATTTTCTTAGAGGGTAGGAGTTTCCAGGGGAGAGGATAATGGTGGACCAGGTATTGAATTCATCGAAAGAAGAAAGATAATGTGTTAGGGATTGGTGATCAGGTTCTGGATTAGGTGACATATTTGGACTGCATAATCCCCCAAAGAGAATAGATTATTAAGCAATGTTGGTAGAGAGAATTTGGTAGAGATGTTGGTAGCAATGTTGGTAGCGAGAAGTGAAAATGGGGAGCAAGCACTATTCTGACTCTACTATGACCACCAGTGAGTTGGAGGTATGAATGAAAGTTTAAACCAGTTTTCAGAATATAGCCAGGGCTGAAATATCATCAGGAGATAGCCAATTCTTCGTGAGTAAGAGAAGATGGAAGGAGTGAAAAAAGAAAAAGACAAAAATTCCAGGGAGCATATTAGAAGGGACAGATAGATCTGAAATGTGACATTGGAAGGTTAGGCTTAAGGGGAATGTGACTGAAGGGATGGACAATTGGGGAGGAAAATGGGGTTTGTACATAGATGGACAGGGTTTCAGAATCATGAAGATGAGGAGAGTATGAGGGAGTAGGGATATGC
The DNA here is from genome assembly GCF_019393635.1 of Dromiciops gliroides. NCBI lineage: Eukaryota > Metazoa > Chordata > Mammalia > Microbiotheria > Microbiotheriidae > Dromiciops > Dromiciops gliroides. The sequence continues at coordinate 313,876,789 of NC_057863.1, read as the reverse complement.
TAATTATTGAACAATTAATACTGGCTGACTGTCATTGATTAGAAAGCAGTCCATTGAATAGATGATTGGGCTGTTCAATGTCCTCTTGAGAAGTCCAATCTTATGGCAGAGGTGACTTGTGAAGCCATTTGTCATTTGGCTTGTGAGGATTTCCTTCAATGGCTACTTTGAATGTATTTTTATTTGTATTTATTATATCTATCTTCTCTCTCTGTGTGTTTCTCTGTATGTGTTTATGTATATATGCACACACACACACACACACACACACACAAGAATATATACATTTGTCTTTTCCATTAGAATGTAGGCTCCTTGTGAGTAGGTATTGCTTCATTCTTTTGAATTGCATCCCCAGGACCTACCATGATGCCTGTCTACTATAAAGTAGACACTTAATAAGTACTTGTTTACTGATTGATATGTGTCTTTTCTCCCTACAGTTCTAGAGATCAAAATCCATTTATATTTCCTTATCCTGTGTAACTATTGCCTGTGTTGGTTTGATGTTGGGGATAGAAAGAAAAAAGGAAATAGTCCTTAACCTCAGGAAGCTTTCATTCTCTCAAGAAATCAAATGTTTACTAACTGAAGTCAAGTTGTTTTAAGCTCTTTTAGGATTCTCATTAGATTTATTCAATCACATTGCTCAAGCCTTTTTAGGAAATGGTAAAAAATCTCTATGGATATCTATTTCTTTAGTTGTTTCCCCCTTGAAATATGTATATGATTTATTATTGTGTCATTTTGGATAACTCCCACTACCACCACAAATCACAACTCCTTTATGAGTATTGGTATCTTCAGTTATTTGAATGACTATAATTTAAAAGACGGATTCAGTTTGTTCTGCTTGGTCCCTGAGGAAGGTTCAGAGAAGCTCAATCAAACAAACCAAAAGACTAAACTTGAGCCTGGTAATAATAGGAAGTGAAAAAAGGGTGAAATAAGGGTGAATTCTCTTCAAAACATCCTTATAACTAGTCCTCTCTTTCCAAGTCTTTAGAATAGCCTGTGGTTGGCAATATCTTAATGAAAGGATTTTAATTGGAAGCCATTCAGATTGGTTATTGGAAGGAAAGAATTTCTGTATAGTTTTATTACAATGATTCTTCTTCATCCTCTGTCACCCCTCCAAGTTTAACAACTAGACTGGTATAGGACAGAGATACCACACATGTGTGCACACAGCACTCTTAAGTGCTGCCTGAATCAGGTTAAAATTTATTTGGGAAATATTTAACAAAACAAATTAGAATACAATGCCACATTAGATAATATCACACTTTACATCTAAGTCAACATGAGATTCTTGAGCATGGATTGAGTTTGAATAGTATGGAGGATTGGTAATTTCGCTGGATTTGCATCAATACTTGGATAATACTTAGTTTCAAAGTTTTGTTCTATTATTTATTTCCTATATGATCTTGGATTACATAGTTCATTGAGTTGGTTGATAAAACTTTTTTTCTTTTTGGGTGTGGCAATGAGGGTTAAGTGACTTGCCCAAGGTCACAGAGCTAGGAAGTGCCAAGTGTCTGAGGCTGGATTTGAACTCAGGTCCTTCTGAATCCAGGACCAGTGCTTTATCCACTGAGCCACCTAGCTGCCCCCTTGATAAACATTTATTAAGCTTTTACTATGATCCAGGGATTGTGCTGAATTCTAGGGTTATAAAAAGAAAAAGAACAAAAGGAGGGGAAACAGTTTCTTCCTTTTTACAGTCAAGTTGTTAGGTTAAATGAGTTTTTAGAGTCTCTCTGTTTAGTTTACATTCTTTCCAGGTAATAATACATGGAGGTCACTTCTTTAAATCCCACAGGGCAATATTCTAAATAGTCATTCATTCTTGTTTTTGTTTTTGTTGTTGTTGTTAAGAATAAAGGTGGGGGCGGCTAGGTGGTGCAGTCGATAAAGCACCAGCCCTGGATTTAGGAGTACCTGAGTTCAAATCCGGCCTCAGACACTTAACAATTACTAGCTGTGTGACCCTGGGCAAGTCACTTAACCCCAATTGCCTCACTAAAAAAAAAAGAATAAAGTTGTCCAGGATGGGAATGCTTCTGGTAAAAAATACTTAAGTGACCACTTCACACTCATCAATTTGATTAAGAAGACAAAAAAGGAAAATGGCAAACGTTGGAGGGGATGTGGAAAAACAGGAACACTGATGTGTTTTTGGTGGAGTTGTAAACTGGTTCAACCATTCTGGAGAATAATTTGGAACTATGGCCAAAGGATTATAAAATGGTGGCTAATATATTCAAAAAGATTAAAGAAAAAGAAGGGCCTATATGTCCAAAAATATTTATAGTACCTCACTTTGTGGTCACAAGGAATTGGAAACTGAACCCCATTAACTGGAGAATGGTTAGAGAAGTTATGGCATATGAATGTGATGTGTTATAAGAAATGTTAAAGGGGGTGGTTTCAGAAAAACCTGAGAAGACATATGAACTAATGTAAAATGTAGTAAACAGAGCCAAGAGAACAACATACAGTAACAATGATATATTTTTTTTTACATATAAGGTATTTTATTTTTTCCGTTACATGTAAAGATAGTTCTCAACTTTTGTTTATATAAGCTTTACAATTTCAGGTTTTTTTCCCCCCCTCCCCTCCCTCCCCCCCCCCTCCCCATGACAGCAGGTAACCTGATATAGGTTATATCTATATATCTATATATCTATATACATATACATATAGATATATATATACACACATACATATACACATAATAACATTAATCCTATTTCTGCATTAATCCTGTTACAAGAGAAAAAATCAGAGCAGTGATGCAAAATCTCAAAATAGAAAGAAAAAAAAAAACCAACAGCACCCAAAACAAAAGAAATAGTATTGTTCAATCAGCATCTATACTCCACAGTTCTTTTTTTTTTTTTCTTGGATTTGGAGATCCTCTTCTATCATGAGTTCCCTGGAACTCTTCTGTACCATTGCATTGGTGAGAAGAATATAGTCCATCACAGTAGGTCAACACTCAATGTTGATGATACCGTGTACAATGTTCTTCTGGTTCTGCTCATCTCACTCATCATCAGCTCACGTAGGACCCTCCAGGTTTCTCTGAACTCCTCCTGCTCATCATTTCTTACAGCACAATAGTATTCCATTGTATTCATATACCACAACTTGTCCAGCCATTCCCCAATTGATGGGCACCCCCTCAACTTCCAATTCCTTGCTACCACGTAAAGAGCAGCTATAAATATTTTTGTACATGTGGGTCCCTTTCCCCTTTCCATGATTTCTTTGGGAAAAAGACCTAAAAGTGGAATTGCTGGGTCAAAGGGTATGCACAGCTTTATCGCCCTTTGGGCATAATTCCAAATTGCTCTCCAGAATGGTTGGATCAGTTCACAGCTCCACCAACAATGCATTAGTGTTCCAATTTTCCCACAGCTTCTCCAACATTTATTATCTTCCTTTTTTGTCATTTTAGCCAATCTGATAGGTGTCAGGTGGTACCTCAGAGTTGTTTTAATTTGCATCTCTCTAATCATTAGAGATTTAGAGCATTTTTTCATATGGGAATAGATAGCTTTGGTTTCTTCATCAGAAAACTGCCTGTTCATAGCCTTTGACCATTTCTCAATTGGGGAATGACTTGGATTCTTATAAATTTGATTTAATTCCCTATATATTTTAGAGATGAGGCCTTTATCAGAAGTACTGGCCTCAAAAATTGTTTCCCAGCTTTCTGCCTCCCTTCTAATTTTGGATGCATTGCTTCTGTTTGTACAAAATTTTTTTAATTTAATATAATCAAAATCATCCATTTTGCATTTTATAATATACTCTATCTCTTGTTTGGTCAAAAACTGATTTCCTTTCCAAAGATCTGATAGGTAGACTATTCCTTTCTCTCCTAATTTACCTATGGTATCACCTCTTATGTCTAAATCATGTACCCATTTTGACCTTATTTTAGTATAAGGTATAAGATGTTGGTCTATGCCTAATTTCTGCCATACTATCTTCCAGTTTTCCCAGCAGTTTTTGTCAAATACTGAGTTCCTATCCCAGAAGCTGGAGTCTTTGGGTTTATCAAACACTACATTACTAGTGTCATTTACTACTGCATTTCCTGAACCTAGCCTATTCCATTGATCTATCACTCTATTTTTTAGCCAGTACCAGATAGTTTTGATGACTGCCGCTTTATAGTAAAGCTCCAGGTTTGGTACCGCTAACCCACCTTCCTGTGAATTTTTTTTCATTATTTCCCTGGATATTCTTGATTTTTTGTTTTTCCAGATGAATTTTGTTATTATTTTTTCTAGCTGTATAAAATAATTTTTAGGTAGTCTGATTGGTATGGCACTGAATAAGTAAATTAATTTAGGCAGTATTGTCATTTTTACTATATTAGCTCTGCCTATCCATGAGCAATTGATATCTTTCCAATTATTTAGATCTGATTTGATTTGTGTGAAGAGTGTTTGGTAGTTGTGTTCATAGAGTTCCTGGGTTTGTCTTGGCAAGTGGACTCCCAAGTATTTTATATTATCTACCATTACTTTAAATGGAATTTCTCTTTCTCTCTCTTGCTGCTGGACTTTGTTGGTCATGTATAGAAATGCTGATGATTTATGTGGATTTATTTTATATCCTGCTACTTTGCTAAAGTTGTTAATTGTTTCAAGTAATTTTTGAGTTGATTCTCGAGGATTCCTTAAGTATACCATCATATCATCTGCAAAGAGAGATAGTTTTGTTTCCTCCTTGCGTATTCTAATTCCTTTAATTCCTTTCTCTTCTCTGATTGCTAAAGCTAACATTTCTAGTACAATATTAAATAATAGGGGTGATAATGGACATCCCTGTTTCACCCCTGATCTTATTGGGAAGGCCTCTAATTTATCTCCATTGCATATAATACTTGCTGATGGCTTTAGGTAGATACTGTTTATTATTTTAAGGAAAGCTCCCCCTATTCCTAAACTCTCCAGTGTTTTTATTAGGAATGGGTGTTGTATTTTGTCAAAAGCTTTCTCTGCATCTATTGAGAAAATCATATGATTTTGGTTGGTTTTCTTATTGATGTGGTTGATTATGTTAATAGTTTTCCTAATGTTGAACCAGCCCTGCATTCCTGGTATAAATCCCACCTAGTCATAGTGTATTATCCTGGTGATCACTTGCTGTAATCTCCTTCCTAATATCTTATTTAAGATTTTAGCATCAATATTCATTAGGGAAATTGGTCTATAATTTTCTTTCTCTGTTTTTGCTTTGCCTGGTTTTGGTATCACCACCATATTTGTGTCATAAAATGAATTTGGTAGAACTCCTTCTTCACCTATTTTCCTAAATAATTTGTATAATATTGGAATTAATTGTCCTTTAAATGTTTGGTAAAATTCGCCCGTAAACCCATCTGGCCCTGGGGATTTTTTCTTAGGGAGTTCATTAATGGCTTGTTCAATTTCTTTTTCTAATATGGGTTTATTTAAGGATTTTATTTCTTCTTCAGTTAACCTGGGCAGTTTGTATTTTTGTAAAGATTCATCCATTTAATTTAGATTGTCAAATTTATTGGCATACAGTTGGGCAAAATAATTCCTAATTGTTGATTTAATTTCCACTTCATTGGTGGTAACATCCCCTTTTTCGTTTTTGATACTGGTAATTTGGTTTTCTTCTTTCTTTTTTTAATCAAATTAACCAATATTTTATCTATTTTATTGGTTTTTTCATAAAACCAGCTCTTAGTTTTATTGATTAATTCTATAGTTTTTTTGCTTTCAATCTTATTAATTTCTCCTTTGATTTTCAGGATCTCTAATTTAGTATCTAATTGGGGATTTCTAATTTGTTCTTTTTCCAGCTTTTTAAGTTGCATGCCCAATTCATTAATCTCCTCTTTCTCTTTTTTATTCATGTAAGCATTTAGAGCTATAAATTTTCCTCTAAGTACTGCTTGGCTGCATCCCATAGATTTTGGTATGTTGTCTCATTATTGTCATTTTCTTGGATATAGTTATTGATTGTTTCTATGATTTCTTGTTTGGCCCATTCATTCTTTAGAATGAAATTATTTAGTTTCCAATTGATTTTCATTCTACTTTTCCCTGGCTCTTTCTTACATGTAATTTTTATTGCATCATGATCTGAAAAGGATGCATTTACTATTTCTGCCTTTCTACATTTAACTATGATGTTTTTGTGCCCTAATACATGGTCAATTTTTGAAAATGTGCCATGTACTGCTGAGAAAAAGGTATATTCCTTTCTATCCCCATTCAATTTTCTCCAGACATCTATCATGTCTAACTTTTCTAGTAATCTATTCACCTCTTTCACTTCTTTCTTATTTACTTTTTGGCTAGATTTATCTAATTCTGAGAGGGGGAGATTCAGATCCCCCACTAGTATAGTATTACTGTCTAATTCCTCTTGTAACTCATTTAACTTCTCCTTTAAGAACTTGGATGCTATACCACTTGGCGCATACATATTCAATATTGATATAACTTCATTATCTATAGTACCTTTAAGCAATATGTAATTTCCTTCCTTATCTCTTTTAATGAGATCTATTTTTGCCTGCACTTTGTCTGAGATAAGGATTGCTACCCCTGCTTTTTTTACTTTAGCTGAAGCATAATATATTCTACTCCAGCCTTTTACCTTTACTCTGTGTGTATCTCTCTGCTTCAAATGTGTTTCTTGTAAACAGCATATTGTAGGATTCTGGTTTTTAATCCACTCTGCAATTCGCTTCTGTTTTATAGCAGAGTTCATCCCATTCACATTCACAGTTATTATTACTGACTGTCTATTCCCCTCCATTCTATTTACCTCCTTTGTACTTTCCCCATCTTCTTTCACCCTATTCCTCCTCACCGACGTTTTACTTCTTACCTGTGCCTCCCCTGATCTGCCCTCCCTTTTTATCACCCCCCTCTTTTCTTTACCCTTTTCTCCCTTGCTTTTGTCCTCCCTTCTATCAGTCCCTCCCCCTTTCCCTTCCCCTTTTGCTTCCCTAAAGAATGAGTTAAGTTTCTTTATCCCAATGAACGTATATGTTATTCCCTCTTTGAATCAGATCTAATGAGAATAGGGTTGAAACAATGTTCACCCCTCCTTTCTTTCCCTCTATTGTAATAGGTTTTATTTTCACCTCTTCATATGATATAATTCATCCCCTTCCACCTCCCCTTTCCTCTCCTCCCCAGAGACTCTCTTTTTAACCCCTTAAAAAAATTTTTTTTGTATCATCACATCAAAGACAATTTATATTTATACCCTCTGTGTAAGGTCCTTCTCTCTGCCCAAATACATTTACAATTCTTGAGAGTTATGAGTATTATCTTCCCATGTAGGGATATAAACGGTTTAACCTAATAGGGTAACCTTTTTTTTTTCTCCCCCTCTGTTTACCTTTTTAAACTTCTCTTGAGTCTTGTATGTTGAGATCAAATTTTCTATTCAGTTCTGGTCTTTTCACCAGGAAATATTGAAAGTCCCCAATGTCATTAAATGTCCATCTTTTCCCCTGAAAGAAAATGCACATTTTTGCTGGGTAATAGATTCTTGGCTGCAATCCAAGCTCCTTTGCCTCCCGGAATAGCATATTCCAAGCCTTGCGGTCCTTTAATGTTGAAGCTGCCAGGTCCTGAGCAATCCTGACTGTGGCTCCATGATATTTAAATTGCTTCTTTCTGGCTGCTTGGAGTATTTTCTCCTTCACCTGATAATTCTGGAATTTGGCTACAATGTTCCTTGGAGTTTTCCTTTTGGGATCTCTTTCAGGAGGTGATCAGTGGATTCTTTCAATGATGATTTTATCCTCTGATTCTATGATATCAGGGCAGTTCTCCTTAATAATTTCCTGGAATATGGTGTCTAGACTCTTTTTCTGGTCATGGCTTTCAGGCAGTTCAATGATTCTCAAATTGTCTCTCCTGGACCTGTTTTCCAGATCAGTTGTCTTTCCAAGGAGGTATTTCACATTTTCTTCTATTTTTTCATTTTTTTGATTCTGCTTGACCGATTCCTGGTGTCTCATGGATTCCTTATGTTCCAACTGTCCAATTTAAATTTTTAAAGCATTGTTTTCTTCAGTAAGATTATGCACCTTTTTTTCCATTTGGCCAAGTGAATTTTTTAAGGCACTGTTTTCTTCAATGAGATTATGCACCTTTTTTTCCATTTGGCTAACTGAATTTTTTAAGGCATTGTTTTCTTCAGTGAAATTATGCACTTTTTTTTTCCATTTGGCCAGTCAATCTTTGTGCTTCCTTTTCCAAGCTGCTGATTCTTTTTTCATAGTTTTCTTGTTTTGCTTTCATTTCTCTCCCCATTTTTTCTTCTACCTCTCTCAATTGATTTTTAAAATCCTTTTTGAGCTCTTCCAGGAAGGCTTTTTGTTCCTGAGACCAATTCACCTTCCCTCTTGAGGCTTCACATGTAGGCAATTTGAGGCTATTGTCCTCATCTGAGTTTGCATTGGCTTCTTCCCTATTGATACAGAAGCTCTCAATGGAAAGGGGTCTTTTTTGCTTCTTACTCATTATTGCAGCTTATTTATTTATTTTTTAAGTTGAGGTCTGCTCTCGGGGCACCAGAGTCCATGTTTTGGGCTTCTTGTGCAGGGGTATAGGTGCTGTGTGACCGGGTTTTTACTCTGAGGCCTTTATGGTGTGTGGAGAACCCCCGCCCTGCACTTCCTGTCTGGGTGTGCTCGGCTAGCCAGGCGCCCGCTCCTGGCTTCAGTTCCCGCCTGACTTGTTCGTCGCCCTCCAGGCCGGTGCAGGTAGGTTTTTCCACTGCCCTTCTTGGCCACCAGATTTTTGAACCAGGCTCCAGGGACCTCAGTTGTTCGGCTGTGGCCCGCAGCTCCTGCTGACTTGCCCTGACCCCCTCGGCGCTGGGTTGCTGCCTTGCGCTGGGCCTCCCTTTTGCCCGAGTCAGACCGACCTTTTCCTGAAGTCTTCTAAATTATCTCTGGTTGGAGGACTGTGTCTCTCTGTCCCTTTGCAGGTTTAGTAGTTTCAGAATCTGTCCAGAGACTTGATTTAATGTTCTTTTTGAGGGAACAGAAGGAGAGCTCAGGCAGTTTGCTGCTTCCTCTCCACCATCTTGGCTCCACCCCTTGTTTTAACAATGATATTATAACAGTAATCAGTTGTGAAAGATTAGCAATTCTCATCAATATAATGATCCATGGCAATTTGAAAGGATTCATGACGAAAAATGTTATCTACCTTCAGACAGAGGACTTATGTGCAGACAAGCATATTTTTTCTTTATTTTTCTTTTGTTTTTTGCAACATGCCTATCATGAAAATATATGTGACTTCATATATGAGTATTGTATTTCTTGGTTTCTCAATGGTTTGGGGAAAGGCTGAAGAGGGAGAGAATCTGGAACTAAAAATAAAAATGTATAAATAGATATAAAGAAAAAAAATACTTAAGCTTTTGTCCTGTATCATTCAGTTCATGGACATGGGCAAGACAACCTTAGTAGGCCTAAATTATCATCAGGAACTGTAAAAAAAAAAAAGTACATGAGCAATGTTGGTAATTTTAATGAAAAAAGCTAATGTACTTAATTATATACTGAAGTAAATGTGGAACTGATACAGAATTTACAACATATCTTTAGCTAACTAAAAAAGCAAACATGATTTCTATTAAGAAAGAAAGAGCTGTGTCATTTTGAGAAAAAGGAATTTCCTTTCCGTGGGTAATTCTTTTTTGCATTAAAAAATACATTGTGTTAAAGGAAAACAACATCATTCCTCTGAATTGTTCAAATGTGCTAGTGTGCCTGCCGGGGATGAAACATAATTTCTTATTGTTGGGAATCAACCTGAGACAGAAAAAAGGCAAGAGATAGTCAAAATATATAACTGTTCCTAATCTTGCACTCAAAAAGGAATGACCATTTAGACCTCATCTTCCTCTAGCCTGATTTGCAGTAAGTAGTTTAAGCTGTCTTTCCATTGACAAACCGCCAGTGAACTGCCTACCTTGAAGATGAGAAGGATAGTGAAATAATAGAGTAAACTTGGTGGGAATAATTAGAAAAACCCTGTTTCCATTTGTGCTTGATACACTTTAGCTCACAAGAACTTACTTAGATGGCTCTGCATAAACCCTGTATTACAAAGCCTATCTGTGAGATGTTTCTAAAGCTTTCAGAAAAGATGGGAGTATTTCATGAGATGTAGCTGAGCTTATAGCAGTGAGGACTCCAGAAATCCAACTGCCTTATAAAAATTATTAAGACAACTCTGTGCTCATTATGTCATTTTTATGAGCTTTAGAGCATCAAGCTAGGGTTATATTGGTCATTTGGATGCTCTGAGCTGTCACTTATAGAATTTAACTACTTTTGGGGCTACACAGTGACTTCCTCTGTCAATTAGTTTTTTCTTTTTTTTTTTTTCTTTCTCTGTTGAATGTGGGCTAGGGATGCTGGTGAGCAACTGACCAGGCAGGCTGCTGGTTTCATTTCAATGTATTCTAGGAGTATATCTCAGAAACAGTTGGACCTCCCAAAATTATAAGACAAACCCCAGCTATGCCTGGTACTCCCAACTTATTCATTGGTTCCTGGACCACCCCACATCTCCTTAAGGATTGTGTGGTGAGGAATAAAATGTAGTAGCTGCTCTTGTTGATTGTTATCACCCAGATTCTGTTTGAAGACTTCTGATAGCCAGGTACTCACTATCTCCTTATCAATACTTCAATCAACAAGCATCTGTAAAAATTAAATTTTATTTTTCTCAGTTAACAAGCATTAATTTTTTCTCACACTTTTCCTTCCCAATTAAAATAAGGAAAACCTTCATAACAAATAGTTAACAAAACAAATTTCTGCATCAATCATATCAAAAAATGTATTTTTATTCTGCTTCTTGTGTCAATCACCTCTATGCCAGGCAGTGAATAGCATACTTCGTCTTCTGGAATAATGGTTTCAAAAATCATTTATTAAGCAACTCATTGTACTAATAATTCAGGATATAATCACAAAAGTGAGATAATCCATGTTCTTAAGGAATTTTCATTATATAGTCAGGTTTACATAACATCATAGGATCATAGAGTAGAGTTAAAAAGAGACCTTAGAACTCATGCAACTGTCTTATTTTATAGATGAGGAAACTGAGGCGTTGAGGCCCAAGATCCAAATTCTGTTTCCTTTCCACTATACTGCATTGTCTTAATATATAAAATAAACCCAAAGTGATTTCAGGCAGAGGATGGTGTTGGAGAGAGTAGGAAAAAGGAAAACTTGAAATGATTCTTGAAGGATGATAGGTATTTCAAGGTGCACAAATGAGAAGGGGGGCAGCTAGGTGGTGCAGGGGATAGAGCCCCGGCCCTGGAGTCAGGAGTACCTGAGTTCAAATCCGGCCTCAGACACTTAACACTTACTAGCTGTGTGACCCTGGGAAAGTCACTTAACCTCAATTGCCTTACTAAAAAAAAGAAAAGAAAAAGAAAAAGAAAAAAAAGAATTGTTTTTGGGGGCAGCTAGGTGGTGCAGTGGATAAAGCACCAGCCCTGGATTCAGGAGGACCTGAGTTCAAATCTGGCCTCAGACACTTGACACATACTAGTTGTGTGACCCTGGGCAAGTCACTTAACCCCCATTGCCCCGCAAAAAAAAAATGAGAAGGGAAAGTATTCTAAACATGGGAGGTAGCTTTATGCAAGGGCAATGAGACAGAAGATAGAATGTCAAGTAGGGGGTAAAGAAGAGCAGAAAGTAACCCCCCCTCCACAAATGAAAGTAAACCAATTTGGTTGGAACATATACTAAGACCATCAAACATGAAAGGATGAGAATTGAATAATCATACTGGAAAGGTCAGAGGAGGGCAACTTAGTGAAGAACCTAAAATGCATAGTAAAGGGTTCAAATATAATTTTCAATCTAACTCATTCCTTTTCTAGATACCTCTGTTGTTAACTTTGTCTCATGTGAACTTTTTTTTTCATAGTATTGAGTTTAAATATAGATCCCTATTTCATTTATCTATTTGTTTAAGTTCTGGCCTCTGGGATGAGAAAGAAAGGATGGAATCTTTCTTCTTTAATTGTAAAGCATTTGACAAAGTCTCTCATGATATCCTATGGGTTGGATGGTCACATAGTAAGGTAAAGAATTAGTTGAAGCAAGAATGGAATCCAAGAGTATTAATTAATACAATGCTATCAGCCTAAAGGGACTTCTTTATCTTTCTAGGCTCTATCTTTGGCCCTTTTCCATTCAAAAATTTTAGCAGTTAGAGGTGGAACCAAGATGGTGGGCTTTTCTGAACTCTCCAAAATTCCCCTCTAAAATATTTTAAAACAATATCTCAGAGGTAAGTGAATTGCCCAGGGTCACACAGCTATGTGTCTGAGGCCAGATCTGAGCTCAGGAAGATGAGTCTTCTTGACTCCAGGCCCTACATTCTATTCACTGAATTATGCCATCTAGGTGCCATGGGAAATAGTAAATGTAATGATTTCAGAGAAGCATGGGAAGATTTATGTGAACTGATAATAGTAAAGTAAGCAGAATCAAGAAAGCAATATACATAATTACTCTAATAATGTAAATGGAAAGCACAACAAATCCAAATTCTATGTAAATTTAATGACCAGTCTTGACCCTGAAGAAGTGGTATGTACCTCCCTTCTTCTCTACAGAAGTGAGGCATTATGAGTGGGTACCATTGCATATATTGTCAGAATAATTTAGTCTATCATTAAATTTTGTTAAACTGCTTTCTCTTTTTCATTCTTTTTCATTTTTTTGTCATAAAAGATGGCTCTTAGGGCAATTGTAGAAGGAGGAAAAATCTGAAAATTAAGGATATATAAAAGCAAAAGTTAGCATTTTTTTCTTTTTCCAAAAATCAGTAACATGAATTAAGGTTAAAAGGCATGAAACCTCATCTACAAATGATATGAGTTTATGAAGTATAGTTAATATGTTGGATAACCTTTCTAGTGTATTTTTGCATTACTCGGCCCTGGTTATATGAAGTCCAGAATATTATTTTTCACTTCTGAATGCTATACTTGGGGAAGTATGCTGACAAAATGGAATACATCTGGAATAAGGATTCCAAATTTGAGGTCCATCTACTCTCAAGCCATCCATAGACACATATTAAGGGGTCCATGTATTTAGATGAAAAAAAATTATTTTTACTAACCTCTACTGATATTTAACATTCCCTTCACTCATTTAAAAACATTATTCTGTGAAGGGTTACTTGGGCTTTACCACACTGCCCAAGGGATTCATGACACAAACAAGGCCAGGGACCTTTGATCTAAATCATGGTCACCATTATGATGAGGAGATTCAAAATTATGGTAATATTGGTATTAACTGAACACATTGATTATCTTTAGTCCAGAAAAAAGAAGACTTGTGGTAAGGGATTACATAGAGTAGCTAGCTTCAAATATTTATCAAGTTTTTAATGTTAGAAGAGTTAGATTTTTTTTTTGGTTGATCTTGGAGATTAGAATTAGAAGTTATGGGTAGTACTCATTGATAAGCAGGATCAGTTTAAGAAAAGAACTTCTTAACAATTATAGCTTTCTAAAAGTGGAATGGACTATGCCCAAGAAGTAGTACATTTTGTTTCATTGGAGTTTATTGTTTTCCTGATTTTTTAAAAAATAAGAATTTAGATTTAATTTAGATTAATAAAAAGTTTTATTGATTCCTTTCGGTTTTTACACCTATCATTACCTCTGGCCAGGGTCTCAAAGTCTATTAGTTAGAGATATGCATTGATGGAGAGAGTTTCCTCCCTCTACCAATGAAATCACTGGTTCTGGGGGCAGCTAGGTGGTGCAGTGTATAGAGCACTGGCCCTGGATTCAGGAGGACCTGAGTTCAAATCCAGGCTCAGGCACTTGACACTTAATAGCTGTGTGATCCTGGGCAAGTCACTTAACCCTCATTGCCCTGCAAAAAAAAAAAGAAAGAAAAAGAAGAGAAAAGAAATCAGTGGTTCCTATCTACATTTTACAGTAAAACCCATATTTATTTTGAACCTCTCTTGTAATAAAGAAAAATGTTTTGTCAAAATTAACATAAAAAATTATTCTTGGCAGCATATAAACACTCTACAACTCTAGCGCTATACCATTTTACCAGGAGCAAATGTGTTTCACTTTCTGTTCTCTGAGACAGATTGGTCATAGCTGTTAATCTCATTCCTGTTTTCATTTATATTATTGTAGTCACAGTTCATATTATTCTCTGGGTTTTGCTTCCTTTGCTCTGTATCAATTAATATGTTTTCCTATATTTATATGACTCATGTTTATTACCTACAATATGATTATATTCCAATGACTAGAATTTTTCAAGCAGTGAATGAATGAAAATTTGACAGAGGTATTGTAGAAGAACCTAGTATAAAGAATTCAAAGACCATGTCAGACATCAGTTTTGTGACCCATTCCAAATAATGAACATTTCTGAACCTCAAATAATAATAGCATCTATCTCACATGCATGTTGTACAGAGAAAACGAGAAAATGGATGTAAAATTCTTTACAGCATGACTTTTTTCATATATATGTGTGTGTGTATCCATACACAAATACACACATATACATATGTATATAGCAACTAAGTGGCACAGTGGATAGAGTATTGGCCCTAAAGTCAGGAAGACTCATCTTTCTGAGTTTAAATCTGGCCTCAAACACTTACAACTTACAAATACTCTGTGACCCTGTGCAAGTCACTTAACCTTGTTTGCCTCAGTTACTCATCTATAAAATGATCTAGACAATAAAGTGGCAGACCACTCTAGTATCCTTGCCAAGAAAACCCAATATGGGGTCATGAGGATTCTGACCTGACTGAAATGACTGAAGTATATTTGTGTGTATATGTGTATGAATACATGCAAACATTTCTTATCTAGGTTTACAAAATTTTTGAGCATTACTGTACAAACTACAAATGCTTTGTCTAAATTTCATAAAAGCATAATTGGTCTATATTTGGAGGGGCCACTGATGTTTTCATCTTCTGGAAATAAACATGTGATGCCATCTGTTCAGAAAGATGGTATTGGGCTTGTATCATAAAGGGAGCTTTGCTAATAATTCATGAGCCACTATGAAGCTTTTGAACTAATAATTATGCTTCTTAAGTAGTCTCCTGATTCCACATCTGTTGAGAATACAGCATTTTAGGCATCTCCTTGATGAAATAAGTTTCTGGCTCATCATATTAATAGTACACAAACTTTTTCATTTGAACCAATGTGTACTTTCCTCGTGTAGAACTTCTTTCAGTCATTTATATGAGAGGTATCAAGCATCAAGGCCAAAGGCTGCAATACTCCCAAGGGCATCTCGAATAAAATTAAAATATCATCAGGAAATATTTAACAAAGTAAGAAACAGTATAGTATATATAAACCAAAGAAACATAGATAATGTTATTATGTGGTTTTAAAACCAATGTGCAGCTATAGTATGGTTTAATGGGCCTCATTTCTATTTGAGTTCAAACTTACTATTTTAAGTTACCAGGAATTTTACATATTTTCATTCTTTGAGAGTTGTCTCCTAATTTCTTTGCTTCTCAAGACTTTAATTTATAATTTTTATTGATATTAAGTTGTGTGTTTTATTATTTATGTTGCTTAAACTCCTAACAATGCCTTAATCTTTTGGTTTTCCTTTTTTTAAAAAAAATGTTCCTTAAAGGAACTGATAATTTCTGATTTATTTTTGTTTCTGTATCCCATTCTTCTTGCTTTTAATCTTCTAATGTGTTTCCATGGATTTTAATAGCTTTCTTAAATTGCTCCTGCCATGGAGATATTTGGTGATAGCCTTTAGTAATGTCCCTACTTAAGTTCATTTCTTCTCTGCATTTTACCAGGGCAATATAGTGCTATGCAGGTTCTGAAAAAAAGTTATTTTCTCTGCCAAATAGTGTGGGAGAATGTGTTTCCTAGTGGTGGCTAAATAAGACATTTTTTCCTTGAATTTTTTTTTAAGGTGGAAGAGAAAGGTATATAATAGTTGTTCTACTAGTTGGTTGGGTTTTTTCTATCAAATTTAAAGGGTGATTTAAAAAATTCCAGTCTAAGTATGCCCATCTCTGATTCCAAATTATTTGAGATACTGATGTTCTTTTCTTTTCTTTTCTTTGCCATCTGTTTTATTATTAGTTAGTCTTTCTGGAATTTTCCTTAAGTGGAAAATTTTCAATGCCTTTGGATTCTTTAATTTTTCTCTCTTCAGATTCAAGTAAGTCCTCTATTTTTACTCTTATTTTCCTAAGCTACGTTTAGGAATGAAGTAATTTCTTATAATTGTTACGATAGCTGAAGTATATTATTGTATAAATTGGAGCTAAACATTATTTACAAAAGTAGTTTGAGGACTTTGTCTATAACTGGTAAAATATCTCCAATGTTATTATGATATACCACTGGAGCACAAAAATGTTTACATTTTTAGTCTATTTCATGTAAACCCATAATTTGCCTACCGTTTATATCAGGAACATGTGTACTGAAACATTTTCATTAGGTAGGGTATTGGGATTTCACATTAGGTCTTATTAGTTCAACACGGAGCTTGCCTGCCTTTCTTTGACACTCAGTCCATTTCACAGATTTATAAGAACAGCTTTATGACACTGGCCAGGGTGTCATCTGAATCAGTGGCATTTCCACAAAGTAGCTAATGTTTCCAGCTTCTTGACAGACCTTTATAGTAACTTAGGATACAGAAAGGCCAAACCATATATCACCTTTGCCAGCCTTCTCTTAATTTGCTATTCGCTACCCACATCCCAAGAAGTTGATTTGTTGATTTCATTGGTTATAAGTATCATATATATCAATGGGAAAGTCACAGTTTCTATAATCAATTTATATTTGATTAATGTAATTAATTTTCAAAGCATAGTTGGATGATATATAGGACAAGTAGACACTGTCTAGTTAACTTTGGTAGAGGCTATAATATGAGATTCTATGATGTGGCTGATGGAGTGGGCTTATTATTATAGGATCATAATTATCATATTTATCATCACTATTATTACTTCTGAGTTATCTTCTAAGGCTAAGATTTTTTGATTTTCAGACAGAGGCATCTATAGGATCCTCAGTGGAATGTATTTATAACACAGTAAATTCAAGCATTTAGTAAATGTGAGAGAATGTCATTTCTAAGCTAGGCAATTAATTATATAATAGTATTTAGTTTCAGGTTAAGACAAGTATATAGAGAAGAAATGAATGTTGGAAAACTATGTTTTTCTAAGCCCTGGGTTCCACATAAAGAATTCTACTAAAGTTAATCGGACAGTGTCTTCCTTCCATAGATACCATTCAACCAAGCTTTGAAAAGGCATAAATTGTGAATTGACTATGAATAGGATATGTTACTCCTCTATTAATCTCCGTATTGCCTCTTATCATTCAATTTTTCAATGGTTCAATTCAATTTGTATTTATTAATCACTCAGGATGTGCCAAGAACTATGCTAGGTTCTGGAAATACAAGGGGAAAAAAAGGAATCATTTTTTTTCCTCCTTGGGAAACTTAAATTTTATTGGGGGTAAGGAGTGATATGTATGCACATAAGTAAATAGAAAATAGAAACAAAGTACAAAGAAAGTGATTTCTCAGGATTCAAGATAGGCTCTCTGTAAAAGGTGGCATCGGAGATGAATTTTAACATTCACAAGGGATGCTAAGACATAAAGGTAAGTGGTAAGTGAATTTGATACAGATAGCACAATAATTTTATCATTGTCAAACACTTTGTCCTAGACTTGTCAGTATTACATAGTTTAAAAATTACTCTAAATTATTATTTTGTTCAATCTTGTGAACTGGATATTAAGAGTTTAGTTTAGGGTATTGTGTGTCCCTGTCATGGAAGATATCCTATAAAATAATGATAATGGGATAATGATAATCAAAGGGATAATGGGTTGTTCCAAATCTCCCAAATGCTAGGTTGTCGATAATATTGTATTGACTGAATGAAGAACCAAACTAGTACAGTGCCTCAGTAGGATACAAAGCCTTCCAAAGAGTTTGACCTAATGATAAATACAGGAAAAACAAAATGGTTGAACAATGTTATCTAGGCACTTAATTGATTTAGCCTATGTACATATAGAGCGGAGAGGCACTGAAGGACATCTATGAATTACATTCATAATTGAATTAGGGGTAAAGAAAGGGCTGGGGATTGAATTTGGGGGTTTCAGTGTTTTCAATGATCCCAAGGTGCTTCCTGAAAGGAAAACTGCCTGTTAAACACGAGTATTCTCCCTGAGATGATTCATGGCTACAATTCATGGTGCCCACAATCTCTGAAGAATTAAAATTTCAAGTGACTAAAAGGTCAGTGGCATTATGTGTTGCCCTAATAAGCAGGGCATGGCTGGGACTTTGCCCCAGGGTGCCAAATTTCAAAGAGGCAGAATTTAGAGAGCACTTCAATCCCTTTCAGTCCTTTAGCAGCATTGCTGAGCACACAATTTGCAAGAATAATACATGAAAATAGGAAGCTACTAAATGTCAGGCCAAGGTGATCTTTACTACAACCTCTTTCCCATGTAAAGTTTCCCTACCCCATCCCCAGCAATTTTGTTGTTGTAGTTCAGTCATTTCAGTTGTGTCTAACTTTTTGTGACCCCATTTGGGGTTTTCTTGGTAAAGACACTGAACTGGTTGGGAATTTCAGGGAACTGAGGTAAACATGGTTAAGTGACTTGTCCAGGGTCACATAGCTAGTCAGTATCTGAAGCCAGATTTGAACTCAGGTCTTCCAGACTCCAGGTGCTTTATCCACTGAGCCACCAAGCTGCTCCATCCCCAGTAAAAGCCTTATATTAATTTCTATGCCTGAGGCATAGTGAGTGGTATGCTGTGGTATAAAATTGTCTTGTTAGGGCTCTGAAGGGATACATAATGGTGATTAGGCTGTGACATATTAACATTAAAGACTGTTGTGTAAGAAAAGGCAGATCCTCTGCTGAATGTGTGATTAGAAAAGAAGGAGCACCAGTAATATGAGAGTGAGGGATTGCAGATAAATAGCCAGAAGGCTGCACTGGTAACCACAAGATGTCCAAAGACCTAGAGAGCATTCTCTAGCAAATTGAGTAGTTCCTCCATAGAGGGCATATGAGAGGACATGGAAAAAAATTGGACAAGAGAAGGTATGTTTGGGTTGTGATTGGCACAATGCCAGGGACTATCCACATTGATAAGACAACAAATTCCTAAGTATCAAAGTACTTTAGGGGATCACTAAAGTAGATCCCCATCAAAATAAGTCCAAGAGAGATAATTTTAAGAATGATACCCATGAGAAAATATAGACTAGATTCAGCGTTCTTATGCATCCCTATATAACGAAGACTCAGATCTTCTTCATTTCAATCAATTTAATTAAAATCTGTGTATCCCAACTCTGAGTGCCATTTTCAGTTCAAGGTCTATTTCTTTCCTTTCTACCTAACATTGGCTTTTTTTTCATTGCTTCCAAGAGAATTATTACATAGTTTCCATGAAATATTACTCCATGCTTCAGTGTAACTCAACTACATAACAGACATCAACTCCCATATACATAATCTTTCCCACATTTGTGACAAACTTAATGGCAAGAGACATTTTGCTACAACTGAATATAATTTGCTATCTATGGAAATATTTAATATCTGACAAGATATTATGCAAATACCAACAGAGAACTGAAAATTAATCACTTTTTAAATTGTTCCTAAAGTTATATGATCCATTATAAGTAATTTTTCTTTTGCCACTAATACGATATGCCCATCTCCATCTAGCCTATTAAAGCAATGTGCTCCCAATGGAAAGATTACTGGCAGTCAACCATGGGCCAGAGGAAATTACAGAATCTCAGTTTAGGAGGCCATCCATGTCAATTGATCTCCCTTTCTCTAGTCCCTCTACTTTCTAATCTCACCCTGGAACGTTCCTCTGAAATTCTGTCCCCTTTTTCCCAGTGGTGAGTTCATCCATTTTGGGAATAGGCTCAGGTCAGTCATGCTTCATTCTCCTCCTAGATGTGCTTCTGACTCTTTCTGGACTTTACCATGCTTTGGAAAGGATGCCTTCTTTTCTTCCTCCTCCACCCTGCTTTTCACCTCTTTTATTTTGTTCCCCCCAAATTGAATGTAAGTTCCTTGAGGGCAGAGACTATTTTTTTGCTTGTATTTGTATTCCAGGAACGCAGCACAGTGTTAGGTGCATCATAAACACTCAATTGCCTTCCTTATATGCCTGCTTCCACAAAACATTATATAGATATTCCTAAAATAGAAACCTCACCGTGTTACTCCCTTACTTAAACAAAAACAAAACAGTAGCTCTCACCTACTATCCCAGTATTGTTTCATATTACTCTCTTTGACACACTTTTAAAAAATCTGATCTTAACAAACACCAAATAAAATTGGCGTGCTCTGGCAGAACAAAGAGGATTGCTTGTAAAACTGCAGGTTTCTATTATGTACAGCTTGTTCTTTTTTAAGTATAATAAATTCAACCTATAATTTTCAAAGCTATCCTACTTGACTGTGTTTCTTTTTGTTTTCTTCTCTGCGTTAAAAATATGTAAAAAGTCTATGCAAATAACATTTATATTTCTTTAACTTCCTAGTTTAGTAACACTGTAAAACAAAACACCAAAGTGAGCCTAATCTACATGACTTTCTACTTGAACTCATTTCTTCTCTTTGTGAACACTTTTCTAAAGTATTCACAAATCATTTCTTAATAATCTGTTCTAAATGTTTTCTAGTTGTAAAAGTTTATAGTTTAAAGAATCTACCTTCTTCCATTTTGAGAAAATTAGGAGCATATTTTCCCATTTCCATCATGGAGTGATATTCTGATTGCCAAGATTTTTCAAAAATCAACAAAATCAAACACATCTATATGTTCCTTAAAAATGCTGGCACATATTTAGTTTGGTGACTTAAAATCATTCAGAGCCATTAGATATTTTATTTCCATCTGTTCAGTTCTTTTTTAACCATTTTTATTCTATTCCCTAGCTGAAGACCATTTTCCTAGGTGGTGAAAATAGAACCAAAGTAGCAGTTGGGGATTTCTTCCTTCAGTATCATCATTATATCTACTCCCAATGAATCTTATTCTTCTGGTTTTTGTCTTGACCCTGAAATAGCTGGGTTTTTAAAAAAAATGTTGTTAGTCTTCCCTCAACAATTATGAAGTGTCTACTCTTTTATGAAGTGCTAGATGGTGGGAAATAAAGACAGAATGAAATAATCCCTGCCTTCAAGAGACTTACAATCTATTGAGTAGGGGCAGGATAGAAAGATATAAGGAAATACAAAATGTATTCAAAATAATTGCAAAGTTATGTGGGTGGCCACAAGTGGAGACCACTGCATTTTTTCTGGTTTTCAATATTTTGATTCAATTTTCTGGTTTTTCCCTCTTTTCTGTTTTACAATTTTTCTTTAAAAATCTTTGTTTGGGTCAGCTCTCTGAGAAGGAGATGCACTGGGAAAGGGGAAAATTTAGATGATATAAAAACAAAAGATATCAATAAAATGAGTTTTAAAAAAGGAAATGTGAAATCAATTTTGGTGAGAGGGTACTAGCAACTAAAGGATCAGAAAAAGCCTTGTTTAGAAGGCAGTCCTTAAGTAAAAATTTGAAGGAAGCTAGGGATTCTGAGAAATGGAACCATCAGGATTTGGGTCTTCAAAGAATTCTTTCCCTTGAACCAACTTCACTTGGAGAAACTGGGATCCTATTTGTGATTTCTCTGTTGAATAGAAATTATTTTTTCTCTTGAAATCTTCTCTCCCAAAATATAAAGTTATTATGAGACTGTAAGGTACCTCTCTCACTCCACCCAGCACTACTTCTGGCAGTTAATAGCCTAAATAATTAAGTGAATTCTATGCTACTATAGATGCCTTTTCTAATTTGGAAAACTGGGAAGCGTGGATCAGACAGGAAGTCTTCATAATAAGGGGAGGAAATAGGCTAAAATTAGTAAGTGGGAAGATAGGTTATGAAGCTGAAGGGCTAGAACCTTGGGCTTTAATAGGCCAGTTTTATGCATGTCTTACTCAGTTCCAGGCCTACCTACCCTACCCTGACACTCAAATTTTCCAGCTATTATTTAGGTGGTATCTTCCCTCATTAGAAGCTCCTTGAGTGAGGGCAGCTAGGTGGCACAGTGGATAAAGCACCAGCCTTGGATTCAGGAGGACCTGAATTCAAATCCAGCCTCAGACAATTGACATTTACTAGCTGTGTGACTCTGGGCAAGTCACTTAACCCTCATCGCCCTGTGCAAAGAAAAAGAAAGGAAGGAAGGAAGGAAGGAAGGAAGGAAGGAAGGAAGGAAGGAAGGAAGGAAGGAAGGAAGGAAGGAAGGAAGAAAGAAAGAAAGAAAGAAAGAAAGAAAGAAAGAAAGAAAGAAAGAAAGAAAGAAAGAAAGAAAGAAAGAAAGAAAGAAATCTCCATGAGCTCCTTGAGGGCAGGGACTGACTTGCTTGCTTTTATTTGTATAGCCATCACTTAGTATAGTGCCTGGCACATGGTACAAGCTTAATAAATGTTCTATCTATCTATCTATCTATCTATCTATCTATCTATCTATCTATCTATCTATCTCTCTATCTATCTATCTATCTATCACAGCAATATCTAGAACAGAAACCAGGTTAAAACAAGTATCCAAAAGGACAAAGCAAGCTGTGAGAGCAGTTTGTATTAAAGTAAGCAATAGAACATTAAGTTTGATAAAAGATTCTTTCTGGTTTCATCTTGTACACTGCAAATAGGCAAAAATAACAAAAATGTCATAAATGACAACAGTCAATGTTAAAAGCATTATGAGAAGATGGGCACACCAATACATTATTGGTGGCATTCTGAAAAGACACAGATTTTTGGAAAGCAATTTGGAATCATGAAAATACAATGACTAAAATGTCCATACTCTTTGAAATAGAGACTCCACTGCTGGTCTTATACCCCAAGGAAGCTGTTGTAAAAACAAAAGCAAAAAAAAAAAAATCCAATAATAAAAACAAAACCAACAAAAATGCCCCATAATTCCTTAAATACTCCAAAACATCTATAGCAGCACATTTTGGCTATCACAAGGTAAGAATGGAAAACAAAGTAGATGTCCATCAATTGGGGAATCAATTGCAGTACATGAATATAATAGGATATTACTGTGCTGTAAGAAATGATGTGGGTCAGTAACAGCAACATTGTACAATGATCTTAGCTATTCTCAGCAATACAATGAATGATCCAAGACAATTCTAGGAACTTAGGATGAAAAATGCTTTATAGTTATAGAGAAAGAATTAATGGACTCAATGCAGATTGAAGCATATGTCTTTTGTCTGCTTTCTCACACACGACTAATATGGAAATATATTTTGCATTATTCCACATGTATAACCTATGTTAAATTGCTTGACTTCTCAATGAGGGGGATGGGGAGGTAGGGAGAGAATTTGGAACACAAAGTTTTAAGAAATGAATGTTTAAAAAAACTATTTTAATGTAATTGCAGAAAAATAAAATATTAAATTTAAAAAAATATGATGGATACTGAGAAGCATGGAAAGATCCAAATGAATCGATGCAGAGCCAAATAAGCAGAGCCAAGAAAATAATATACGCAGTGATTATAACATTTAAATTAAAAGAATGACACACAAAGACCAAAGGAAATATAACAAAACCATAAGGATCAAGTAGGAATCAAATGAAGAGATATGAGAAGACACCCAACGTATCCTTTGGTGGAGAAGGGAGGTCCACAAGTATTACATATTGCACATGCTTTCAGACTTTCTTGATGCATTGATATGATCAGTTGTACTGACATTTTCTTTTTCCTTTAGAAAGAAATATGTTGCTTATCGTACGGGATTGTTCTTGGGTAGACATAGGGGGAGGAATTTTATGGTTACATAAGAAATAGAAAATATGAATAAAATGATTATTAAAAAAAGGTTGCCTCCTTCCCCCTCCTGTCTCCATAGAACTGTGATCCTGTACAGGCAATGCTCAACATTTCCTTCTTACTTAAGATGGCATGGTTCCCTCCTTTCTAGGTCTAAGTAATTTTTTATTCCTGGAACTGAAATCAAGAATAGCAATTCAGAGAGGATCATAGAGCTAGGAGGGCCCTTAGAAATCATTTTGTTCCATTCTCTCTTTTAATAGATGTGGAACCTAAGGCTTAGAGATGTAATTGACTGATGACCTCAAGATCATACAAGTGATCACCTTGCAATTTGGACCCAGATTGTATGACTGCAATAGTGCTCTTTCTACTCCAACACCATTTCTTTCTTTTATCTTCTGAAGAATGAGATTATCACTAAGGTAAAACAATAATTTCTCAGGTTCTCTGCTTTTAAGAAGAAAGGAGTTCCAGAAGATCTCTGGACAATTGAATTGTCTGGCTAATTCTCCAAGACTACTTAATCCTGCCTTTATGCCAGATTTGAGATCTGCTTCTGGAACTCACCCAATTCCTCTTTCTGTTCAGTCTATCCATAACAGACTCCCACCAAAATAACTCTTGTTTCTCCCTTCTCATTCAAATTTTTATCACCAGGCTTTCCTTTAAGGTTTGTGGATTTCCACAATGGAATAAATCCGCTTGATATATGATGCTATTCTCCATATCTTTTAATCTAATCTATTCATTTAGAATAAAGTATATCCTTTCATTGTCATATTCCAGTCACATCATACCAAATCTCCACTTAGTATATGAAGTTGATTGTATTTCCTTTCACTAAGATAACTACTTCACCTTGTTTATTACCCACACACTATACATTTATGTATAGATATGTGAGGGAAGATATTATTTCCTGTAATTTACTGGTCATATCTCCTACTATTCTTTCTTCTTTACCATACCTGTTATTTGGTGACAGCATGTTTTGAGGTAATAGATGGGTAGTTTGCTCTCTTGTACTCCATTTTAAGTTCAAAGGACCTTTCTATCCTATTTCCTAGGGAAATATTTTCTTCCTGAATCTCATTAAATGCACTCCATTCCTGGTCAAGAACCTATCATTCTTTAAACTCAAGCCTTTGTCCAGAAATTAAATCCTGTTCTCCAACACTTACTTTTTTCTATATGTCTTCTGAAAGTCCTCCTTTCAACCAGAAGTGATTATGAAAAAACAGGGGTATATTCATAACATTGACACTTTTTTCCCAGGATTCTCATTTCTTGATGCATTCCCCCTTGTCTTTTCAGATTAAGTTTCTTGTTTTCCTCTTGAAGCATTTCTTATATTCTTTCAAGGAGTACTTCATTGCTCCTGATAAGCCAGAGAGTAGGGACACACTTCTCTAACCATTTCACTTTTTCATCTAACAGGCAACTTGTACATATGTGATTATTTGTTCTCTTCTGTAGAACCTAAAATATAACAGTCTCTCCAAGACACTGGAACATTCTCCTCATCCCCATAGAACTTGAGATAGCGTTCTCTTTTCTACTGTCACTCTATAAACTGCTACAGCAAATTACCTGTTTGCTAGGAGGGAAAGCTTACCACAAGTATAAAGGTATCATTATTAATAATAATTATTATTATTTTAAGTAGCCATGACTGCCTTTTCCTGGATTATCCTATGCTGCTCCCCCAATGCTTCACCTGTCCTTAGCAGAGTCTTACCAACACCCTATAGCAAAGAGTACCCATAACCCACTGTTATCTGGACAACCAGAAATATTAGGTAAATATGTATGTAAATGTGTGCATGTACGCATGCATGCATATATGTATGTATATTGTGTATTGTTATATGTGTTGTACACACATATAGAAACATACACCAAATATTTGATAGATAGATAGAATGAATATTTGGTGTATATGATATACATGTATGTGTTTATACATATGCATGGGTATACATACATGTATGTACACACAGGTTGGTATACATACATGCATGTATACGTATATTGCTGTACATGTGTGTATGTATACATATATTGCTATACATGTATGTATTGCACATGTATAGGTATACATATGTGTGTATACACACATATATAAAATATGTGCACACACCACCAAATATGCTATGCCTACACATATGCTTGCATTTATATTTATGACTTCCAGTCATCTTTTACCTTCTCCCTTCTGTTCTCTTTGTTCACTGCTGGGTATTGTCTCTTACTTCAAGAGAAAAGAAAACATCTTATCACCTCTCAGCTTGACTCTCAGCAGAAATGAAGGTTTCATAAGTTTAAAAATAGAATTGAGTTACAGAAAAGATTCTGATCCTCTCTCTTCAAGCTGGTGGAGGTAAATTGAAGATAGGCCATCAGGACTTGCATATTTTATGAACTGCTGAGAATACAGCCTTCCCTAATATGAGGAAGAGGAGAGATGATCAGTAATTGTCATGGAAAGCCCTAGGTGATTTGACAACTATAGTCCAGTGTCTAATGACTGTGTTCTAGGGGGAAATTGTCTCTTGACAGACTGAATAATTAGGCAGTATTTAATCAGTAAAGACCATCTGAAACTATTTTTAATGAAGAAAGGACACTTGGGAAGGAATGAGGGGTTTTTTTTTGTTTGTTTTTGTTTTGTTTAAATAATTCCTTCTACCAATAGAGACGGCCAGATGTTAAAGTGGACAGAGCACGGGGCTTGGAATCTGGAAGATCTGAGTTCACATTCTGCCTCAGACACTTATTAGCTGTGGGATGCAAAACAAATCACTTAACTGCTACCTGCCTCAGTTTCCTTATCTTTCAAATTGGAGTTATAATAGCACTGTAGTATGGGTGTTGTGAGGATTAAATAAGATAATATTTGTAAAGACCAAAGCAAACTATATATGGTATAAATAGGAAATAATTAACAAAGAGGGAAGGCACTAGAATTAAGATAGGTTGAGAAAGGCTACCTGTAAAAGGTGGGATTTTAGTTGGCACATAAAGTAAGCCAGAAAAGTCAGTAGGCAGAGTTGAGGAGGAAGAACATCTCAGGGATAGGAAGACCCTAGTTCTTCCTGACTCTGTGGCTGGCTATCTAACCGCTACACTGGGCTGCATACAACATTAAAAATAAATTTTAAAAGGGGAGAACTTCTGATCTTACATCTTACTGCCATTGTTTAACAGTTCTTTACCATTCGCCCATCCCCCACACCAAACAGGATTTCTCTAAACCCTTTGCTTGGGAGATTCTGACACTTGAATCATGGTGCTTGTTTAGGAAATGTTGGTTTTGATTAATGGTCTCTCTCCTTAGTTCTTTAATCATGTATTTCTGGTGATGTTTGGCACTGAAATTAGAATTTGGTATTATAGTTTACACCTTTGCATAGGTCATCACACATGACTGGAATGGACTTTCTCCTCTTACATTCACCTCTAACCTTCCTTCTAGGCTGAGTTCAGACTCTGTCTCTTGTTTCTGATGAGAGAAATTGAATGCCTATAATTGTTCATGTTTTCTCCAATAACAAATTGTCTTTATTTCTCTCTATCTTTTCATTCATTTATTTGCTTACTTAGTAGTTAATTTCTTCATTCATTCCTCTATCTAGTTTTTAAATTCTTTGCTCAATTTATTTATTTATTAGCTTATCCATCAATTAATTAATTAATTTGACTGCTCACCTGTTTATTTATTTTTCATTATTTATTTGTTTATTTGTTAGTTTGTTTATGTGTATGTGGTACATGCTCTATTAGAACATAACCTTCTTGAGGGCAAGATCTGCTTTTCATCTTTGCCTTTGTATCTCCAGAATTTCGCATCACTGCTAACATAGTAGGCCCTTAAATGCTTATAGAAATGAATCTGTTTACTGTTGGTTTAAAACCAAAGACATAATTTCACTTCAATGTTTTGGGGGTTTCCTTGAAGGCAGATTCTGAGATAGGTAGAGACATGATACAAAGCTTCCTGGGATTCAACACAGCAGGGACAATTTTTACAAACAGGCATAATTTTAATCCTAAGAAATGATATTTTTCATATTTATTTTATGACTTGAATAAGTTACATTGAACATTCAAAACTTATATCAGATAGTAACACATAGGAGCCAAAATATTCAAATACAGGGGTCATAAATTTCAAATGTTTCATTAAGTGCAAAAGTAACTTGTCTGGTTTTTGTTTGAATGGGATATAAAGTACAATTCTGGTATCTTAAAGGACTTCTATTCCTCTATGGGAGATAGTTGAAAACTTCTATATCCAGCATGCTCTGAAGTACATAGAGTACTAAGGAATGTAAAAAATGTTAGGAAGTTTCTGTTACTATTTCTACTCAAAATTCTTCAAAATTAGGTGGAAAATCTTGAATATCCTATCAGACATGATTGAGATGTTGATTTTGCTGAATTATTTTATATTTTTAAAAATGTTTAAAGAAATGGATTCATTGAGGAAAATATATTTGAAAATGAAATTCATATAAGATCAAAAGTCAACAACAAAATGAGATTAAAAAATGAAGGTGTTTTATAGATTTTCATTAGCTCCCTATTGCCTCTAGGATAGAATATTAAAATCTTATATGTGATTTTTGAAGTTTTCCATAGCATTACTTCTTCAGTTTATTTTTACCTTTATGTCCTTGTGGACTCTATATTCTTCTAGTTAAATGACCTGTTAACTGTTCCCCATACCTAACCTTCGATCTCTCCTGCCTCTGTGCCTATGTAGTACCCCATACAGAGAAAGGCACTTTCTCCTCACTTCCATCCAGTAGCATAACTAGATTGCTTCAAAGAACAGCTTAGCTGCCACCTCCTCCAAAAAAAATCATTCATGTTACTGATGGAGGTAACCAGAGGGTTTAAGTTCTTATCAACAGTAACTGCCCAGTTGTTGACTTTACTTCCCCATTTCTTAAGGTAATTTTAATCTCTTGAAATTGATGTCTCACCATACTATTCAACTAAACCTAATCTCTGCAAAGTTACTAGTATTCTTTTTTTTTTCTTTCTTTCTTTTTGTGGGGCAATGAGGGTTAAGTGACTTGCCCGGGGTCACACAGCTAGTAAGTGTCAATTGTTTGAGGCAGGATTTGAACTTAGGTCCTCCTGAATCCAGGGCCAGTGCTTTATCCACTGCACCACCTAGCTGCCCCCACTAGTATTCTTTTAACTGCCAAATCTAAAGGCCTTTTCTCAGCCCTTTCTTGTGAAGATTTATTCCTTTTGGGGATTTTTATGACATCATTCTCTCCTCATTCTTCTCCTACCAGTGTGAGCAGACCTTCTCAGCCTCCGTGGCTTGATGGTCATTCCTGGCTCTTCTCTATTACTAGATATAACTCATGTCCCTCTTGTGGATCTTTTCTTTGTACACTCTTTCAGTGATCTTATTTTCATGGGTTCAACTATCATATATCCATAACTCACAGATCAACATATTCAGCTCTAGTGTCTCTTGTGAAATCCTCTCCTACTTCAGCAAATGCCTCTTGGACATTTACAATTGGATGTCTTATAGACACCTCAAACTCAACATGTCCAAAATAGAATTCTCTCAAACTCTTCTTTCTTCATAACTTAACTAGTACTATGGAGAGCACCAGTATCCTTCCAGTTATCCAGGTTTACAACCTGAAAGCAGTTCTCAACTCTTCTCTTTTCCTCATCCCTCATTTTTAATGAGTTGTCAAGGTCTTCTGATTCTGCATCCTATCATTGTTCACTTTTGTCCCTTTCTCTCCACTCACATGACCAGTACTTTAATTCAGGCCCTCATTGCTGGCCCAGACGAAAGCATCTTAAACTGTGGTTCATGACCCCATATGCAGTGGTGTAACTAAATGGGGGGGGGGTCCACACAAAATTTGGTATTAAATGATTTGTATACTTATTTTATACACCTATATACCTGGGGTCATGTAAAAATTTCTCAGGAAAAAAGAGGTTATGAGTGAAAAAAGTTTAAGAAGCCCTGGCCTAAACTATTGAAATAACCTCTCAGTTTGTCTCCCTGCATCTGATCTTTTTCCTCTCCAATTCACCCTTCTGTTATTGTTGTAGTTGTTCAATTGTTTTAGTTGTGCTGATACTTCATGACCATATTTGGGGTTTTCTTGGCAAAGATACTGAGGCAGTACACCATTTCCTTCTCTAGCTCATTTTACAGATGAGGAAACAGAGGCAAACAGAGTTAGATGACTTACCCAAGGTCACACAGCTAATAAATGTCTGAGGCAAGATTTGAATTTAGGGCTTTCTGACTCTAGGCCCCTGAATCCAACCTAGCTGCCCCATTCATTCCATACACAGCTGAAAAATCAATATTCCTAAAGCAGAGTGAGCATATCACTCCTTTGCTCAAAAAGCTCCATGGGTTCCCTCTTGCTATTAACATAGAATACAAACTCCTGGGTTTGATGTTTAAAGCCCTTCACATTCTGACTCTATTCTGCAATCCCAGTTTATCACATATTTCCCTCCTTCACCTACTTGTGCCAAACTGACCTCATTGCTGTTCTCTTTTCACAACACTCTCTCTCCTGGATCCCATGCCTTTGCACTGGATGTACCTCATGTTTGGGATGCACTGCCTTCTCACCCCTCCTAAGCTTCTACTCTCCTCATCCCCAGTCCACTCTCTCCTTGGAAATTCCTTTGTATTATATACATATACATATACATACACACACACACACATATATATATACACACACACACATATATACATATACATATATACATACACACACACACACACACACACACACACACATGTACTTAACCCTCATTGCCCCGCAAAAGGAAACAAAAAAGAATGCCTGCTTCCTTTGCTTTGATATTATAGGAGCGAAGCAACGTTCTGATTTTATAATTTTACTTTGATATGAACTTATTCACCCAGGAGGGAGTTCTCTGTAGAGATTCAACAAACATTTATTATGCATCTATTATATACCAGGCTCTATCCTAAATGCTCAAAATACAAAGATTTTTTAAAAATGATGATAGAGAAATAAAAAGAGATGACCCATGTGAGTTCTTGGAATAAATATTTCTCCTGCTATGAATCAATGCATTTTAATTCTCATTTATTTATCATTCTATTATGAATTTGATTAAATTAAATTGATTTGTGAAAGCTTAGCACCTCTGGATAAGAAGATTAAATAGAATTTTTGAACTTGCAAAACTGAGGATTAGACTTGAACCCTGTAGTGACTCCACCAATGTGCAGACACATATCCTATGGAGCCCCTGCCTGATTAGCAGCTGACAAGCTTGTCTCTGTCTATCTCTTTATGTCTCTGTCATTCTCTCCTAAAGAGCTCACCACTGTACTCACTCCCCCATCCCCATCCTAGATAAAAAAAAGTCTTTTAGGATACCCCATAAGTTTTCTTGTGAAAATCCACTGAGCCATTCATAATAGCTTTCTCTAGCTTCTTTCTTGTTCTTGATAAAGTTTAAGATACTTACCTGCTATCATTGGCAGCCCTTCTTCTATTTTGTCTTTTATTTCTAATTTGGGAACAACCGCCCTTAGAGAGTTAGTAGAACACCCTTAATTTTGTACATATGTAGGGGGTAGGAACTTTGTAAAGTAGAAAATAAGAAGGACCCAAAGACAGAGCTAATCTTTGTACACTCTACTGTGATCTAGTGGTTGTATTGCTTTGGAAAGGCTATAGACCAAGGAGAGAAAGAATGTAAAACCTGGTGCTATATGTTGCTGCCTGTTAGTGGAAGTTTTCATCTTATTTTCCTCTTCAAAGTTTCCTTTAATGTAATTTTCAATGATATTTCACTTCTGGAATATTTCAAGGGGCAAGTGTGTGGGCTAAATATGCAAAACTAGAAAAGTATTGAGCCTGGAGTCAGGAAGATTCGTCTTTGTGAGTCCAAATCTGACCTGAGACACTTACTAGCTGTGTGACCCTGGGCAAGTCATTTAACCCCATTTGCCTCAGTTTCTTCATCTGTAAAATGAACTGGAGAAGGAAATGGCAAACCAATCCAGTATCTTTGCGAAGAAAACCCCAAATGGGGTCACGAAGTGTCAGATAAAACTGAACAACAGCAACATATATGGAATAAGAAGACCTAGCTTTACATGTGTATTACTGTGAAGATAGATACTAGGTTAATGGAATTGGTGAGTGAAACTTATGTTGTATAATAATAGAATGTGAGACACAGAAGGAACTTAAGAGATCATTTATTCCAGTATCTTCATTTTTACAGTTGAAAACTCTGAGGCTTAGCGGGGTAAACTAACTTGGTCATGATCCTAGAGCTTAGTGACACAGCTAAGATCTGAAACTGGATCTTTTGAGTCTGAGCAAAGTGTTCTTTCCTCCCCAGATATGACCTTGGGTGGGGGCCTTCACCTTTCTAGCCCTTAGATTTCTCACTTGTAAAATGGATCAAATATAAAATGGGTCTAATTTTCCTGAAGTTTTTTTGTGAAGGAAAAGGGAGAGTAGAAGATATTAAAAAAATCATTTGGAGAATATGAATTATTTTATAAACTGTGAGGTACAAGAAATGTGATCTAGTTAATAATAGTAACAATAATAAATATTGTGATTGTGATTGTGATTATAATTGATAATATTTTTATTGTTTTGCTCTTATGAGATGCTCTGGTCTCTCCTTAGGGTGGTCTATATATGAAGAATTATTTCTTGCCTCCTGCTCATCCTTATTATGACACATTTTAAGTAAATAGCTACCATTTATATGGCACTTACTATGCACTAGGCATTGTGCCAAGTGCTTTATAATTCTTTTTCATTTAATAGCAATAATAATAGTGGCATCTAACATTTATATAGTACTTACAATGTGCCAGGCACTGGGTCAAGTGCTTTACAATTATTATATCATTTGTTCCTTACAATAACCCTGGGAGGTAGGTGCTATTATTATCACAATTTTACAGAAGAGGAAACTGAGGCAAGCAGAGGTTAAGTGACTTGCCAGGGTAACATAGCTTGTAATTGTTTGAGGCTTAAATATGTGTGCTAAATCAGCACCCCACACAATCCACCTCGCATAGACTCAAATAGCCACAAATTTACCCCACTGATAAACTGATTATAGAATTAAAGATAGGAGGCAGCTAGGTGGCACAGTGGATAAAGCACTGGCCCTGGATTCAGGAGGTCCTGAGTTCAAATCCGGCCTCAGACACTTGATGCTTTCTAGCTGTGTGACCCTGGGCAAGACACTTAACCCTCATTGTCCCACTCCACCCCCCCCCCGACCCCCCCTCAAAATAAAGAATTAAAGAGAAAAGAGAAAAAAAAACAACTATATG
The DNA here is from genome assembly GCF_019393635.1 of Dromiciops gliroides. NCBI lineage: Eukaryota > Metazoa > Chordata > Mammalia > Microbiotheria > Microbiotheriidae > Dromiciops > Dromiciops gliroides. The sequence continues at coordinate 313,843,417 of NC_057863.1, read as the reverse complement.
TAAACAGGTCCTGTGCTAAGTGCTTTCCAAATATTATCTCATTTGATCCTCACAGCAACCCTCAAAAGTAGGTACTTTTATTATTTTCAGTTTTAAAGATGAAGGAACTGAAATGGATAGAGGTTGTGACCTGCCCAGGGTCACATAACTAGTAAGTATCTGAGGCCAGAGCAACAGATTATAAAAGGCTACGGAGAAAAGACATGTGGGGTCCATTGGCTTAATATTTTGAAAGGGAAGTTGTCCCAAGAAGGATAGAAAACTCTCAGGAATGAAACTTTGAAGAAACAAGTAGGAGTGATTCTGATGAGGATGGACAGATTAGATTTGGTTGAAGAAACTCATATTGTTACAGAAGGAACTGACTCTTAATACACAGATTTTAAAAAGACTTAGGCAACAGGGTGTAGTGAAAACAGAGAGAGATAGCTACAAAGCCATGAAGACCTTGGCTGAACTTCTGTTTCTAATTATAATTTTGGGAATAATTATAATTTGGGCTGCATAATTTTGGGAAAGTTGTTTAACCACTCAGTGATCTAGACAACTTTCCAAGACTTAAGTTGAAGAGAAATTTCCTACCTGCAGTGGATAGTGTTGGGCCTGGAATTCAGGAAGTCTCATCTTCCTGAATTCAAATCTGGCCTCAGATCCTTACTAGCTGTGTGATCCTGGGTAAGTCACTTAACCCTGTTTGCCTCAATTTCCTCATCTCTAAAATGAGCTGGAGAAGGAAATGGTGAACCACTCCAGGATATTTGCCAAGAAAACCCCGAAAGGGAGTAAAAAAGAGTTCAGCATGACTGAAAATGACTGAACAACAAGAACATTCCTACCTGATTTGATAGGGGGAATTTGCTCACTTTGGGGATTCCCTATATCAATGAAATTCCAGATTCAGCAAGTATCCCTATCTGCTGAAAACGGAAGGAAGTGCAAGTAATTTAGGATAAACACAAAAGACTAGAATAGGCCTGTAGGAATTGTGACAGGAGAACCAAAGCCCAGAATGAGCTAGGGCTACTGCTGAGAGCTAAGAACAAAAACAAAAGCAGATAAAAAAGGGTTTTGTTTCATTTTTATCTCTGCTGGGGGCAATGGGAGTATCAAAGCAGGAAAAGTCTACAGCTGGAGTCAGATAGAATCAGGATAATCAATTATAGTAAAAACCCTCAAATATTCAACTCAGTTCTTTTTTCCACCCAAGGAGCATGATGTCTGAACTGTGAAGAACAAAAACCTGAGATGTGCAGAAATAGCCAGGCAACATCTAGCTGTCCTCAATGAATTCAAGGAACCAGGTCTGTATAAGTTATTATATAATCCTAATAGAACTAGCAGATTTGATTGCTGAGCAGCTGCCAAAGATCTTTCAAAATCTTGAAGAATAGGAGAAATGACAAAGGGGCAAGGTTTTACCAATTTTCAAAAAAAGGGAAGGGTGGTAGCTGTGAACAAAAGGTCACAGGGGTGAAACTTTGATTCTTAGAAAAAAAAGTGAAGAATGTTTCATTAAAGGGGTGGTTAATAAGCATTTAGAAAATGAGGCTGTGATTATCAAGAATCAGCATGACTTCAAAAAAACCCCAGGAACAGTTCAGGTCTTTTCTAATTAACTAACTAACCTTATTTACTTTTTTTAAAAAACAGGGTATCTGGCAACTGGCTGGCCACCTAATGTAGAGTGCCCAAATCAGTCAGAAAAACCCAAGTTTAAATTTTGACTTTTACATATATTGACTCTAACTTTGGGCAAGTCATAATTTCTCAGTGTCCATAGGCAAATATATTAGCCTCTAAGGAGGTGGAGGAGAGAGAATAAACTTTTATTAAGCACCTACTTTGTGTCAAACATTGCATTAAGTACTTTAAACAATATCATCTCATTTGATTATAAGTTGCAAGATAGTTACCAATCTGAATTTGCAGAGAGTTTTCTTAATGGAAGTTCTCTGTTAATTAAATCATGGAGTCAGACTAAAAAAAATAGAAAACTGCTCTGATAGCTCATGGGAATACTGTAGACATGAGAATGTGCTCAGATTTCAGCAAAATATTTAATAGAGTTTCTTCCTTTTTTTTTGTGGGCAATGGGGGTTAAGTGACTTGCTCAGGGTCACACAGCTAGTAAGTGTCAAGTGCCTGAGGCCGGATTTGAACTCAGGTCCTCCTGAATCCAGGGCCAGTTCTTTATCCACTGTGCCACCTAGCTGCCCCTAATAGAGTTTCTAATAATATTAATAGTAAGCATTTATATATTTCTTACTATGTGCCAGAAATTATGTTAAACACTTGACACATATTTCATTTGATAGAGTTTAAGTGACTATCCAGGGTCACACAGCTATTAAGTATCTCGGTCTAGATTTGAATGCAGGTCTTCCTGATTCAGTACTCTATTCACTCTACCTCTTAGCTGTTTCAGTTTTTGATTTGCTACTTCTGGAAAAGGTAGAGATATGGAAATGATTATAGTATTTAAGTGGATTTAGAACTGACTAAATAACTGGACTTAACAGGTGATAGAATCAACTTTTAGGGTGGTCCTTAATTTAAAATACTGGGGATTTGTGCTTGGCTCAGAGCTCTTCAACATATGAGAGACAGGAGTAATGGTGAATAAACACTGATACTGGGTTTAGAGAAACTGGCTTCAAATCCTTCCTCCATCCCGAGTGTAGCAGAAAGTGGTCTGGTTTGGGAAGCAGAGGTCCTCTGTTCAAATCCTGGCACCGCTACTTACTAACAATACGACTTTGCTCAAAGTCCTTCGAATGTAAAATGAAGGAGATGAGGAGCTAACCTCCAAGCTTCTAACTTTATGATACTATGATCTTATTTTTATCAGTGCTTATATGAAGGAATAGACAGCATGCTTGTCAGATTGCCATGTGGCTCAAAGCTGGGAGAGACAAGTAATGCATTAGATGACATAGTTGGGATACAAAAATATCTCAACAGACTAGAACAATGAGCAAAAATGAATAAGATGAAATGTAATGGGGATTAATGTAAAATTCCACAGTTGTTTAAAAAAAATCAGTTTCATGAGTAAGGGATGGGGGAGGTGTGGCTAGATCACAGTACTTCTGGAAAACATGGGAATTTTAGTGAACAGCAAGATCGATATATCCGTGTGACATGACAGGCAGAAAATATCATGCTCTCCTAGGTTGCTTTAAGAGAAGTATAGAGATTGGAATGAGTAAGGTAATGATTCTACTGTATTCTGCCCTGGTCAGGCCACATAGGTGATTCAGTTCTGTGTGCTCCATTTTAGGAAGAAAATATCAGCAAGCTACATGGTGTCCAGAAGTTAGAGAGGATAGAGAAAGGACTGGAAAACTTGTAATAGAGCCAGTGGGAGAGACTGGATTTGCCTCACCTGGAGAAGTCAAGATGTAAGGTAGATAGGATAGTTGTGTTTAAGTCTTTGAAAGGTTGTCATGTGGAAGAGGGATTGGATTCATTTTTCATGTCCGCAGGGGGCAAGACTCGAACAATGGGTAGAAGCTTCACATAAATGAACTCTAGCCTGTTATGGGGAGGGGGGGGCGGGGAAGAAAACTTTCTAACAAATAGAATAGAATTCACTACTTCAGGAATGAGTGGGATCTATCTTATTGGAGGTTAACTAGCAGAGGCTGAGTGCTAAAAGAGATGAGAGATGAGGTGGTTATGCCCAGACTATATAGGTCCCTGAGGATCTGTCCTATTATATGATGTGATTTTATGACTCAGCCCATTATCAGCCAATTTTCTTTCATCTCTTATAATGTATCCAATGTTGGAACAACCTTTCAGATCCTTATCCAGGCTCATGTCCTGTGTCATCACTTCAGCCTTTTCTAACACATCCTGTAATACTGGATCTCCATTCAGGCCTGACTATACTTTCCTGCATTGCCCACAGCCTAGCTTTGGTCTTCTCTAGGCTCCACCTGGCAGTTAGGCAGTTAAGTGACAAAGTGGTTAGAACACTGGGACTGAAGGTAGAATAGACCTGAGTTCAAATCCAGCATCAGACAATTATTAGCTTTTTGGCCCTGGGCAAGGCACTTAATCTCTTTTTGCTTCAGTTTCTCCAACTGTAAAATAGGAATAAAAACAGGATCACACGGGGTTGTCATGAAGATTAAGTGAGATATTTGTAAAAGTGCTTAGTACAGTGCCTGGTGCATAGTAGGTGCTGATATATGTTTCTTTCTCTCCCTTTTTCTTCTTCCCATTTTTTTTCAGGAATCACTATTATCTATATGGATATGAGTCACAAGACTGTCCTCCTGTTCTGTAGCTATAGCCATGATCATGGCCTTACCTTAGAAAATATGACTGTTTGTTTTCTCCATTTAAACAATGCTGGATCATTTTGTTTTTCATAGTGAAGATTACTAGAATAACTATCTCCCCATAACTACCCATTAAGAGTTGCAGAGGCAGTGCTATATAGTAGAAAGAACATTGCACTTAGAGTCAGAAAACTTAGGTTCAATTCTTGGCTTCAATATTTACCACATGAACTTTGGCAAATCATAAAATCATTCTGAGTGGGGGCAGCTAGGTAGCACAGGGGATGAAGCACTAGACCTGGATTCAGGAGGACCTGAGTTGAGATCCAGCCTCAGACACTTGACACTTACTATCTGTGTGACCCTGGCCATGTCACTTAACCCTCATTGCCTGCCCCCCCCCCACAAAATAATAATAATTATGAGCCTCAGTTTTCTTTCTGAAAAAAAAAAGGGGGATAAAAAAATCAATTACAAGAGATGGGCAAATTAAACTAGGTTTCACTTTGCACCGAGTAAAATGGCTAAAATGAATAGAGAGAGAAAGTGTTAGAGAATTTAGGAAGACAGGGATACTAAGATATTACTGACAGAGCTCTGAATTGTTTTGACCATTCTGGAAATAGAAATTATTTACAAAAGGTTACTAAACTGTTTCTATTCTTTGACTTTGTGATCCCACAATAAACATATAGCTCTAAGGAGGCCAAAGACAGAGAAATAGGATAGATAGATAGATAGATAAATAGATAGATGATAGATTAGGTAGATAGGTAGATAGATAAATAGCTAGTCAGCTAGATAGATTTATATTTATTTATATATTGTGAGAGAATATTTTTAATGACTAGCTGGGCCTACTTTGGGGGCTAATCTGAGGAGGACTAATCTGGGGACTTTTGACTATTTGGCTATCTGACTGCTATTAATTTAATATGGGCCTTTTATAAAGTTCCACCACACTGTTCCCAAATTGATAAGCAAAATATTAAGAAGCCTCTTAACCAAATAATCAAAGCAGAGTTTATTTATGAGATACTATTGAAAATTAAGAATACAGGGAAATAAAATGTACAACCTGACTGCATTGTAGCACTTTTCTTTCCTCTGCGTCTCTTAGAACTTCTTTAATACAATAAGGGTCTTAGCTGCCGCTTGCCTTAGGGCACTCAAGTCCTTTATTCTAACTCCAAGCCCCTTTCACTTTGTAAATCCCCCTGCTTCTAACTTTCCTCTCCTTACTGCCACCGCTGAACCCCTGTGTTTCTCTCTCACTGACCTTTTGTCTGTCTGCTCTGTCAGTCTGCCCTTCGGCCTCTCTTTTCTCTGCTCCTAGTACTTCTCATCTTCTCCTGTGTCCTTGTAGCCCCCTGTCTGTCTTCTCCAACCTTTGCTGTCTCCTCAGTGGCCTCTTGACCTCTTCTTGTCAGTCCCCCAAAGTCTAACCCCCAGGTCTATATATACCTTTCTTTTCTCCACTCAAATCTCGGGGCTTCCTGCACCCCCACAGACCAAGCTAATCTGCCAGCCAGGGCTGCGGCTGGTGGGGGGTGGGGGGTCTACGCTCGAGCCTCACTCACCCCAGCACAGGTCCCAGCACAGGCCACGCCAGAGCCCAGCATCTCTCAGATACCTCCGCTCAGGGGTTTCTGGCTCAGCTGAAGCAGAGGAGGAGGGGCACCAGCCCCTCCCACACAGAAGAGACCCTGAGGGCCTAAGGCTTTCCAATCTCAGCCCAAAGGTAGGGTCCCCAAATCAAAATAAATTTCCACATTTTATATATTTATATATATGCATATGCATATATATATATACACACACACACACATATATATATATATATATATACACATACACATACACACATACATAATATCCATGGTAGTGGGTTTGTTTGTTTTTGTTTCTTTGTTCAGTATCAAAATACTTGAAACAAAGCAGGTACCAAAAGATTGGAAATGTCTGAATAAACTTTAGTATCAGAATGTTCTAGAATATTATTTCATATTGAGAGGATTCAGCAAGAGGATTCGTGTGAGGAATTCAGAGAAACATAGGAAATTTTATATGAACTGATACTGAGAGAAATAAGAACAATCAGAAGAACCATGTACACAATGACTGTATGTTCAGTCATTTTTTTCATTTGTGTCTGACTCTTTGTGACCCCATTTTGGGTTTTCTTGGAAAAGATACTAGAATGGTTTGCCATTGTCTTCTTTGGCTCATTTTACAGATGAGGAAATGGAAGCAAATAGGATTAAGTGAGTTGCCCTGGCTCACAGAGCTAGTAAGGATCTGAGACCAGATTTGTACTCTGGAAGATGAATGTTCTTGACTCCATCCCTGTTGCTCTATCAACTACAGTAATGTTGTTGTTGTTTGCCCTTCCTTGTCAAAGAGGACCATGAAATAAGGGTGATGTCATGACTTGCAGTGAATTGGATTGAAGTGAGGAAGGGCTGTGCAAGGTCACCAACCTCACTCTTTCCTCTGAAGCCATCTATATCCTGTGTCAAGATATATATCAGGATAACTAGAGATAACTAGAGATGGCCCTGGATATTAAGGAAATTTGGGTTAATGGACCTGTCCAAAATCATGCAGCTAGTGAGTGTCTGGGGTGAGATTTGAATTCAGGTTCTCTTGACTCTAGGGCCCGTTCTCTATCTACTGCACCACCAAGCTGTTCCTACAGTAATACAAGAGGTAACTAAGTGGTACAGGGGACAGAGTGCTGTTCAAATCTGCCCTCAGAAACTTACTAGCTGTGTGACCCTAAGAAAGTCACTTAACCCAGTTTGTCTTAGGTTTATCATCTCTAAAGTGAGCCAGAGAAGGAAATGCCAAACCATTCCAATACATTTACAGAGAAAACCCCAAGTGGTGTCACAAAGTGTCAGACAACTGAAAAATTACTCAACAACCACAGTAAGGTAAATGAAAAGGAAACTAAAAGGAAATCAAGTTCTGAGTAACTATTTTTTACAAATGGATATTAGAGCCAAAGAACAGAGAACAGATAGTGGAACCATCATCTTGTTCCTCTTGGCAGAAATCTGGAGAACTACAGGGACAGAATCCTAAGTATGCTATAAGAAGCAATAAGCGTATTGATCTCTTTACTTTGTTTCATGAATTAGTTCAAATCTCATGGCTTTACGCAAGGCCTTTCCTTAATCCCCAACCATTGTTTTCCCCTTGAAACTACCTCATGTGTATTTTTTATGTACTTTTCATGGGCACATTTCCACTGATAGAAGGTAATTTCTTACAAGGCATTCACTTTCATTTTTGTCTTAATATCACTAGCACATAGCACAAAAACTTGCAAATTGTTTGTCCTTAATAAGTGCTTATGGGTTGATTACCGTTGGTAGTTTTTGCCTTTTTTATTTTATTTTATTTTTGGTTAATGGAGGAGGATGCAATTGCAGGGGAGTGGTTAATGGGTGTGGTCTATATCTACAAATGACTAAGACTTTTTTAAAGGCATCTATTCAAACTTAATTTTGACAATCAACAAATATTGGGATGAAAATTCTTGTATTAACTCTGACAGATGCAGGGGCCAAATTTTCATTGGTTAGTGTTAGCTAGGCAGCTCACCACAATATTGGGGCAAGGAAGGAGAACAACAGCCTCCCTCAAAAACAGAACAAGGTTTATTAACAAGAACGAACTTAAAAACACAAGAAAGATCAATAGAATTAAGGGAAAGGAAATAAAATGGGGAAAGGGAAATAATACAACCTGAATAATACCACCTCCTAGGAATCAGCTGAGAACACATGGCTGCATGCTGTCACTTTCCAGCTTCAAGCTAGAATGGTAAAACCCCTCCCTTCTCTTCCCCAGCAGACCCCAGGCTGACCACACACAGCCCCAAGCCAATTGGCTGGCAGCTCTGACTGACAGTCCCATGACTGCCCTCACTGGGCCTCCATTCATTATAATTTTGCCAGGCCTATGTAAGCATCAGTGAGTGCTTACAATGTGAGGTGCCAGTGTCATGGTGATGGCTACAACCAGTAGGTGGAGCACTGTGCCGTTGTGGAGGCTCGGCATCTGAGCCCCAGGCCAGTGCGCGTGCTGGGTTTTTTTAAAATTCTAGCCAAATGATGGGGTCATAAAAACCTCAAATAACAATTCTTTACATTCCCCCCTTTGTTTTGTTAAGAAACACAGGGTGTTTCCTTGATGGAACAATAAATACTAAACAATAAACAAATAAAAAAATAAGAGAAAATCATAACCTAATGCTAACAAACAATATAATAATAACACTATAGGAAAGGGAAAATACATATTACAGATGATGTATATATTAACAGAAGGAAAAACAAACAAAAAAATGTTCATTTGGAGTCCTTGAAATCTTGTCTTCATTGAGTGTTAAGATGCCATCAGAGGACCTGGATTCTGGTTTCTGGTTGTCTCTGGATACTTTTACTTCTTTAGCTGTTGAACTGCTGGATTTCCACTAATCTTTAGTATAGCATTATCAATGATCAATTTAAACAGCAATAGTTCTTCAAAATATAACTCATATAGAACAAATTTAAACTTGATACATACAGCATATTACACTATATTACACAGGGTTCTTGTGAGGATTGAATTAAATAATATATGTGTAAATGGAAGGGGTTATATAAGTATGGCCATTTGGTTTGGACTTTTGATTTTATTAATATGGTGAATTCCCAGATGAAGAAACCTCTTTGGCCAATGAAGGGTAGCATCTTGCTGTTGGGGTCACAGGTTCAACCCCTTGACGGGGTTGAGGATCAGAGATGATTAATAATTGACACATCAGCACCACCTTAGGGTGAATAACTGTGTGCGATTTATTATTTGGGATAGCTCAGTATTTAAAGCAAAAAACCACAAAGAAATCAAATAAAGTCTCTGCAAAATAATTCTAAGAGAATAAGACTAATTTTTCAACCTTTCAGCCTTGACATGTCAGAACTTGTTCTAGGCTTTAACAGAGCAAGATTAGTACAGCTGAGTCCTTGGACCCTGGGAGACCAGCCAAGCATTGTCTCTAGAAACTTTTGCTGCTTCAGTGGCCATGGCCCAAGGATGGGAAGGGGGAAATCAGTCAGAGTGGCGACAGAGAGCCCTCTGAGTTTTCCACACTTTGCCTGAATTTTAGAGGGTTTTCTAGACCAGGGGTGTCAAACCCAAATAGAATTCCACATTGGAATCTCTGTGGGCCTCATATTGACTCAAAAATCACATGTTTAGATAGATAGATAGATAGATAGATAGATAGATAGATAGATAGATAGATAGATAGATATAGGTATATTTATATTTATTGAATACATCAAGATGTTAAAATTAGGTAGGAACTACATTTTAATCTAGTTTATTCTAGAGCACTAAGGGGTTGATAATTCTTCAAAGTCACAGAAAAAGTATATGTCAGCAATCAGCTTGAACCTCTGTCTTCCTGACTCCAAGGCCACCCTTTTATTCACCATACCATATTACTTGTTTGTAACCATAAACTGCCCCCAAATAAGCTAACTAAATTCCTTTCTTTTTCAATAACAAATCAAAAGATCCATGTTTGAGGGGCTACAATAAGGTTATGAATGGGTTGGGCCTTGAGTTTCATAGTTTTCTCTCTCTTGAGTTTCATAGTTTTCTCTTGTGTTACAGTGAAATGGACTACCATATCTCCTATTACCTTTGACTTCAGTAATTGCCAGTATTGATTCCTGAAAGCAAATGTGCCTGCCAGTTACTGACTGGCAGGTGGCAGGCAGAATTTAGGAGGTTTTATGACAAGAAAGCTAGAGTTGCTGCTGCTAAGCTAATCAAAATTGACTTTCATTGCTATTAAAGGCACAATCCCTTAAGATTTTATGTGCTTTTATCTAAAACAAAAACACAAACTGGCAGTAGACCTACAGTATAATGGCCTACTCAGGGCTCTCAGGATTGATTTCAACATGGTCTATGATATGGTCTTGCTTTGTAGCCCCTTTGAAATGTAGTTTTATGAGATATTTTTCTTGCTTTGAGTCATTTTTTATCCCCAGGTGATCTGGGATGCTTTGAAAAAAAAGAAGCTATGCATGTTCCCAAGCTAGTAAGAGAATTCTCTGGGCATGTAGGGAGCAGTTGCCAGTGAGAGAAAACAAAGAATTGTCTATCTCAGCCACAAACATGTCAGAAGATTGGCAAAAACTAGTCTAAATAGGAGCTTTGAGGTTGAAAAATTCTTATGCCAGTCTTCTACACATCTTGCTTAGAAGTTTGCAGTAATAAAAAAAAAGATGAAGGAAAATGAAATACTCAACTGCCCAATTGAGAGTTTCAGCCATCAGTATCAAAAAGATCAAATCTGATTTTCTGTCAAAACTTGGTCTATTTCCTTCTAAAAATTCATTACTTTTAAGTTTATAGTGGAAGCTAGGGTTACATGACTTTAAGAAACTGTGGGCCAAAGGGGACCATGTTACCTGTCTCTAGTACATTTTATTGCTAGGAGCATCAAACACAGTAAGCTATAGTTATGAGGTATGCCAACTGTTAATTAACCATAGTAAAACTCAATAGTACAGACCCTTTAATTTGTTAACCTGACAATAAATCAGTGAGGTGAAATAATTATCCAAAAGATTTGCAGTTTCTCCATAAAAAAGGAAGAGTTTGATAATCCATTTGCTATCAGGACCCCATCTTTTTATCATTTTATCATCTCTGGGAATTTTCCAGTCTTTTAGAGAAAGCCCCATCTGTCCTATACACCACTTACTAAAATGATGATTCCTTAATATAATTTTCACTGTGGTAGCTTAGTTCTGTGAGAAAAGAACTAGATTTGGAGTTATCAGACCAGGGTTAAATTTTTTGTTCAGCCATTTATTATCTGAGTGACCTTGTGCACATCTCTCAACTTATTCAAGCCTCAGTTTCCTTATTTAGCAATTGAGATGATTTCATTAGATAACATCTTAGGTCCCTTCTAGCTCTAGCTCTGTGTTCTTTGTAATGCTATCCAACCATTAGTGGAAACAAGGTCATCATGCCTTTTGGCTTCACATGTCCCTTGGGGAAATTTTCCCTTTCAATATACAACAAATCACAAGGAGAGTGCTTGGAAATGTAAGGGCCTAAAATTCTAACTATGAGGTCTAAAATGTAATGAGTGATCACCTTAAATTAGAAGTTTTAGCACCAGTCTTTGGGCATTAAACATTTATTAAAGCATACTTGGTATTAGAAAAAAAAATAACATGTGGAGTTAAGAAAAGGCCTATCAAGCCTAGAGTTTCAGCCTGGTCAGGTTCTTCCTCAAGTCCTCTGCCACAAGTCTGCTTCAACCATGAACTGTTCAAATTGAAGCTTTTTATAGGTCCAAAGCAGAGGTGGTCCTTACACACTCCTTCAAGTTGATTGGTTAGCATCATCCAAATCCATTGGTTCACTGGACTTGAAGGTGGCCTCATGTTGAGGTCAAAGTCCTTAGCTTCTGAGAACAATACCTTCTTAAGGCCTAGCCAGGTGTGGTTACAACCTAATTAACTTTAAGTAGACTAATCATCAAAGTCAATCACTCTCACTTAATTCAATCAGTTTAGATTAATCTCCAGGTGAGCCTTTGAGTATCTGCCAAATCCCATTATTTTCTCACAGAAACCAATAAGGCAGCTCTCCTCCCTGCCCTTCTTTTTTTTTTTTTCTTTTATAAGTGAGGCAATTGGGGTTAAGTGACTTGCCCAGGGTCACACAGCTAGTAAGTGTTAAGTGTCTGAGGCCGGATTTGAACTCAGGTACTCCTGACTCCAGGGCCGGTGCTCTATCCACTGCGCCACCTAGCTGCCCTCCTCCCTGCCCTTCTAACAGCATCATTCTGTAAGCATTTGCCTGGAGCACTGGGAAAGGGACAAAAAAGATCACTTAAGGATCCAGAGATAGTATTAGAGGGTCATATGCTCTTTGTCACTGACTCACAAGTGTTAGTACTTTAAAAATAAAGGCAAAGAAACAGAGAGTGTAGTATGGTGAAGTTGAGAGCAATCTGAACATAGAGTTATTGGGGACCTAAGTTCCAATTCCTGATTGCCTTTCTGTCACAATCATGGAATAGGCTGGAGAATAAGATCCCTTTTTCCTATTCCAACCCCCACCAGGGGAAGTACAATTACTCCATGTATTATACATAACAGATTATGTCATGTGGCCATTACTACAATCAGTTAAACCTTTTTTTCTCCCTGGGTCAAATTCATACTCTCTTCAGTTCTACATTTACTTTTCAATTACAAATAGACCTCAAAGAAACATTCTATGAAGGAGTATGGGACCCAGAAACATCCCATTCTATCCAGGTTTCTCTGATATCCTCCTGCTGATCATGTTTTACAGCACAATAGTATTCCATTGCATTCATATACCACAACTTGGTTTTTTGTTTGTTTTTTTTTGGTGAGGCAATTGGAGTTAAGTGACTTGCCCAGGGTCACACAGCTAGTTAGTGTTAAGTGTCTGAGGCTGGATTTGAACTCAGGTACTCCTGACTCCAGGGTCGGTGCTCTATCCACTTCGCCACCTAGCTGCCCCCATATACCCCAACTTGTTAACCATTCATCAATTGATGAGCATTCCCTTGATTTCCAATTCTTTGCCACCACAAAGAGAGCTGCTATAAATATTTTTGTGTGGGGGGGTCCTTTTTCCCTTTTCTATGATCTCTTTGGGATAAAGACCTGGTAGTTGTATTACTGGGTCAAAGGGTATGCACAGGAAACATCCCATTCCAAAATGGGACCAAATTACATTGCACCTTCAACCCACCACTTCCACACCCAAAATTTTTATACAGATAAAATCAGGTTAAAATTAGGATTAAGGGCACCTTTGAATCAGAATTGAAAATCATGTTGTTTGAGAAGAGGTGCATGAGTAGGGGAGGCCTACCCTTCTGCCTACAGTATAATGGAAGGACTTCAGTCCAATTCAGAAGATATTTCTTGAGTATTTACTGTAAGCAAGACATCGAAAAGCAGAGAAGTAATGAAGCCCATCAGTTGCCATATCTAGATTTGCCACAAACACAATATATTTGGGTACTTATAGCCTAAACTATTTTGAGTATGCCTTTAAGCATTCCTTAAAGGATGCAATTTAACTGGAGACATTGATTAGGCACCTACTCTATACTGACCAAGGCGTACATATATAAGCACAGGTTATTATCATACTTAAACTTTTGTGCCTATACAATTAGATTGAATACCATTATATAGTAAGATCCCTGAGGGCAGGTACTATCTGTTGCCTCTTTTTGTATTCCCAGGGCTTAGAAGTGCCTGAAACGGGGCAGCTAGGTGGTACAGTGGATAGAGCACAGGCCCTGGAGTCAGGAGTACCTGAGTTCAGATCCAGCCTCAGACACTAACACTTACCAGCTGTGTGACCCTGGGCAAGTCACTTGACCCCAATTGCCTCACTAAAAAAAAAAAAGTGCCTGAAACATAGTAGACACTTTAAAATCTTTATTGATTATACAAGTACAGATTACTATAATATTTAAAAGTCACACTACAAATTAGATTGCATAGATTAGGTGCCTCAGATAGTCTTAGCTGCTAAGGGCTTATTTTAAATTTATTTTTCACATATTTTCTCTTCTTTAAAAAAGAAAACTATTCAAACAAATATTATAATTGTTCTTCCTTTTTCATCCATATTGTCTATGCTTTTTGAAAACTCTTCTTGTGGGACCACCGTATTCTCCTTGCTTCAGACAGTCTTTCAAAGTATAAGAACTACATCTTTTCTATTTCCTTTACAGCCTCAAGCTCACCATGGGGTCTTAATAAATCTCCCCTCTAATCAGCTTTGGAAAATGGAGCCTCCTGCTTTAGAGCAGTCAGTTATGCAGATGGCTGTCACCAGCATTCTCCTCCTCAACTATCCAATCTTTGTCAGCGTGCCATTCATCCTCTAGCTCTATTCAAGAGCAGGGGCACTTTCAGCAACCATATGTTACAACAGAATTCTTTCTTCCCATCAAGAACAGGAAATAAAATTCTTTAATACCTTCTTATTTATTAGTCCCTTGGTTATACAAGAAAACTAGGAAAGTCACGTGTGTGAGTAATGGCAGCCCCAACAGCAAGAAAAAAATATGTTAAAATTCAGAGAAACATAAGTTTCTAACATGATATTCAGGATGTGGATAGCTCCTGTCTTTAGAGTAATATATTAATAGTATGTTTGAATCTGAAGTTTGAGTGTATTTTATATTTAGGCGTATTTTCCCTTTGATGTAGATGTGGATGTATGTCAGTCAGACGAGTGTGAAAGGAAGCCATGTGTTTAAGGCTGTTAACCATTTTATGTGAGGCGATGACAAAATGTTCCTGGCAAATTTGCCTGCCTTCCCAACTCCAGTTATGAAATGTGTATGCTGGAAGATGAGGCTAATGGAGAGTCAGAGCAATTATCTGCAGGTGTAAAAATGTTATGATTGAAAAGAGAAGGCACATTTAAAGTAGGAGTGATTAGAAGTGAATCCTTAATTGTAAAGTTACATAAGTGCTTATGCTTTGCTTGGAGATCCTGAGCCTTTAAAAGGTGCTATATAAATGCAAATTATATGTCATACCATTCACTTCATGTTTTCATATAATTGAAAATGGGCATCTGTACTGCACTAGGCTTAATAATAAAAAAACTAAATATAAAATATCTATTAAATTCAGCTACACTTATATCAGTTTTTAAAAAAAAGGAAAATTATATTTTTCTCTCTTTTTCCTTCTAAATATATACAAGTGCTGATGAGATGCCAAATGCTGTCTTTAGAGTTGATTGAGAGAAGGAAGTATAAAAATATAGCTCTTCAGGCTGATTAAACTAAAAAATTGTAAACGGATTAAAAAATGTTATTATTGCAAGTCATACAGTATTTTAAATAGTTACTGAATGGCAACAATGCACCAGTTGCTGTGTATGCCTCAGCTACTCCTCCCCCACTCAATGTTTTGCTTCTAATTTAAAGATCACCTTCATCCACAGTCTGGAGATACTAATTTATAAATTATCAAAATATCTTGGCATAAACAGTTCAACCTTGTATCTGACCTCTCCAAACATATTCCACATCAACTGGTTGAGTTGTAGTCCATGAAACTTTATGTGCATAAATAGGTTTTCATATCCACATTGAAAAGAAAAGAGACAGAGAAGAAATTGAGATATGGAAGGAAGGAAACTATTCTCTTCACCTTATTCTCTTCCCCCTGCCCACCTAAAGACATCTAAAATGAATAGAAATGAAGTGGGTGATGGGTTTAAATGATCTAATTGATCATGAGGTGTCCCAAAGAATTACAAGACTCAGTGACTCAGTTTCCCAAGTTTTATTAGAAGACTGGTGGCCACAGGGAGAGCACCCAAAGAGAAAAGCAAGGTGTCTCGAATAGGGGGAGGAATAATGGTAATATTTACAGTGGGAAAAGTAGGTTATCTCCTCTTTATCTTAATCTCCTCCTTAGGAAGGTTTATATCCTAATTTGTAATTCTTGGGGTCCTAAGACATCCTCCAAGTTGGGTACCTTTTTCCCTAGGGGTATATTTTTTGGGTTTAAACATCATAAGGAGAACCTAAGGATATATTTGGTCTTTCTGTGCATGTTCATAAAGACATGCTTAAACTTGTTAGAGGGAGAGGGTCTCTCTGTTTAAGATATCTCTTTCCTTTAAGATCTGGTTTCTAGGTGTCCTGTCATCTAGGAATGCCAGCTTAAACATTCCAGTTATTTATGACTAGTTAGGGTCTCTGGCTTCTGTTTCTCTAGGCTTTTGTTGATAGTGTTAGTTGATAAAGTCCCAAATCTCTGGGTAACAGTTGATAAGAGCTCAACTCTTCTGGTTGATAAGAACTCAAGCCTTAGTTTATCTGTTAACCCTTTTTAGGCTACCTTTGATTAGAGCTCTGGCCTTAGTTAGAGCTCTGGTCTTAGGTTATCTGTTAGCCCCTTTTAGCTACTGATGATTAGAACTCAGGTCTTATGTTATCTGTTAGCCCTTTTTAGCCTCCTCCATCACAAGTAATTATCAATCAATAAACATCCCTTTATTAAGCTCTTACTATGTTCTGGGTCACTCACATGGAAGTCAGAATAAGTGATAGAAGGACATTCTTAAGGTCTCTCTAAAAAACTTTGGAGTCAATTATGTGATATGGGAGACACTGGCACAGGACCGTGAAGCATGGCATGCTCAAATCAAAGAAGGAACTGTACTCTGTAAGCAAAGCAGAATTTCATTAGCTCAAAAGAAAGAAATAGAGAAACATCTCTACCCCAAATGTTTACATGAACTATTTGTGTCTGACCTGTGATAGAGACGTCTGAGTTTGTATTAGTCTGATGCGCCATAGTTGAACACATTGACCCTGACATAATGATGTCATTTTGGTCCTCTTCTAGTATGAAACACAACAATTACAATAGTTCCAGGTACTGTGCCAAGTGCTAAAGATACAAGTATAAAGGATGATGGTTATGATGGTAGTGATGGTGATGTCAATAGTGATGGGGACGTCCCTGGTGATGATGACGCGACAACCAGTATTTATAGAGAGCCTGCTATGTGCCCTGCACTGTGCTAAGCCCTCTATATCTTTTCATCCTCACAACAATCCTGGGAAATTAGGTGGTATTATTGTCCTCATTTTAAAGATGAGGAAACTGAGAAGATGATAGAATCTCTACTCATAATGATCTTAAATTTTAATGGAGGAGACACCAAAACATATGGCATAAATAGGAAAAAATAGTAACATACAGAGTAGCTCAATACAAGAGGATTTAGGAAGGAGGGCACTAGCAATTGTGTGTTGGGGGAGTGGGGATAATGAAATTTGTTTATGGAAATGTGTTTATCTTTCCCTTCAGGCAAGTCATTTAGCCATCAAGAGAGGTTTAGGATTTTGTTAAAATAGTATATGTTAGGCCAGTTTTTCAATTAGTCCTTAAGAGACTATCAGATCCTATCAAATTCTATTTGGGCAACATAGTTGTCATTCACCTGCACTTATCTATCCTACCTTCTTTTAACAACCATACTTCTTTTAATTAACTCTTACATTTAACTTCAATAAAACGATTCAATATTTTGCCTTTGAAGGCAATAGAATATAGAGGAAAGAGCCCTGCATTTGGAGTCAGAGGACCTGGGTTCAAATCCAGATCTTTAATTCACAACCTATTTGACCTCACCCCATCTACTTGACCTGACTGGGCTACACCTATAGATAGCTAAGTGGTACAATAGATTAGGGCTTCTTAAATTTTTTTCCACTTGTGACCTCTTTTTGCCTGAGAAATTTTTTTATGTGACCCTGGGTATATGGGTATGTAAAATAGGTATACATAAACTTTTACTGTTTACAATTTTTTGTGACCCCCCGCATTCAGTTTGTGATCCTATATGGGGTCACAACCGATAGTTTAAGAAGCTTTTCAGAAGATTGAGTGGTAGACTTGGAATCAGGAAAACCTGAGTTCAAATTCTGTCTCAGATGCTTCCTAGCAGCATATGAACCTGGGCAAGTTGCCAAACCTCTCTTATCATCAGCTTTATTATCTATGGTGGTAATAATCTACTTCATCAGGTTGTCGTGAAGGCAACAACAATGACTAATAATGATGATAACTATTATCATTATTAGTTGTTTTCATGACAACCTTGTCAAGGGTAATTGTTGTTCTTGTTCTTGTTACTACTACTTGCTGTGATCCTATTGTCTCAAAGACAGTTTCCTGTGAAAGACAGGAGATGAAGCT
This sequence comes from Dromiciops gliroides, assembly GCF_019393635.1. Lineage (NCBI taxonomy): Eukaryota > Metazoa > Chordata > Mammalia > Microbiotheria > Microbiotheriidae > Dromiciops > Dromiciops gliroides. Next base: position 313,825,308 of record NC_057863.1, on the reverse strand, counting down.
ACTGAGCACCACACTTCATTTTTTTTTTCCATAGTTGAGCTTCGGCCTCGTCATTCTACCTCGTTTAAAACATTCCCAATTTCCCCCATAATATTATCAGAATGTGACGTGTCATTACCTTAGCTAAAGCTAATTCTATATCTTGCATGTCCCACAAATCTATCATTTCCTTCTGATCAATTTATTACACTCCATTTCCCTGTGTTCCCTATCCCTCAATGACTCAGACACCTGAAGCCTATTGTATTGCTTATTAAATCAATCATTAAAATGTTCAGTTGGTCAGCCCATCACTTCAATAAACTTTCTCTGCCTTTTTAGTACCATCTTCTTTATATAGGTCACTTTGTACCCAAATCACCAACACGACATTTTTTTTTAAATTAAAAATTTAAATTTAATTAAATTTTAAAATGACAATGAAGTTACGTGTAGCAGTTAGGGAGTTTGGACTCAGAGCAATGTGATTTTCATTTTGGTCTTTACATATTTCTTACGTGAATTTGGGGGACTCACTAACCTTCTCAATGCCCCAGACATATTTTTAAGGCTTATACATTGAAGAACAGTTACTAGCCTGCATTGGTGAGTTTCTTCACCTAGGAGTTCACGATATTATTCTAGTTATAAATTCAAACTCTGGCCCCTCCCCCCAATTTTAAAATGGCATAGAGGGCAGCTAGTTGGCACAGTGGATAAAGCACTGGCCCTGGATTCAGGAGTATCCGCGTTCAAATCCGGCCTCAGATACTTGACAGTTAATAGCCGTGTGACCCTGGGCAAGTCACTTAACCCCCATTGCCCCACAAAAAAACCCCCAAACCCCCCCCAAAAAAATGGTATAGGAATTAAACATTTACTGTACAAAACCCATATCCATGTTCTCAAGGAGATGAAATACTAAATAGACAGGGACCTTTGAAAGAATGTTTCTTCATCTTCAAACAGGAATTTCTGTACCCACATTTGCTAAGTTTGAATATAGTCTTTAGTTGGATGCTAAAATGACCTTCATTAATTCTAGATTCTATCTGAGGCATTAAAATATTTAGTCAAAATGAAGTGGAAAAAAAGTTGGAAGTGAGATATGAATGGGCTGGTTCAATGGGACAAGTAGGTGGTTGATTGCTTTGCTCTAGTCAAGGGTATGTTCTAGCAGAATTTTAGAGAGGTTTCCCCCACTCTTTAAAACTAGGCCATCTTTTGCCTCAATTCTTACCCAGCCTTTAACTCCTGAATGAGTGTTGCCTCAGACAAACTGAGACCTGGGAAATACCTTAGCTTAAAAAAGATAAGGTCTCCCATTGCATCTAGAGCCATTGCCAGTTATCCCGATCTTGCCACTGAACTCTTAAGACTAAGGCTGATGACTGCACAGCTCTGCCTCACTCAAATCCAATTTACTTGCAGGTCAAGACATCAAGATCCTGATGTCATTGGTCCTTTTATTGAAGGGAGGATGAATGACAGCAGTTTCATAATTGGCAACATCATTTAGTCATATTGAGAAACCATTCAATTTTATGTTCAGTTCTACCAAATTATTGTATTTATTTTGTATAAACATTGTATTCAGTTAAATGTGATGTCATTTCTTCTCTCTCCTACCTCCTAGAATGTAAGTTCTTTGTGGAAAGAGATTGTATTATTTTTGTTTTTGTATACACCTAGCCAGTGTCTTGTACATAGTATGTACTTAATAAATGCTCTCAAATTAAATTGTTACGTTCATGATTTATTAGACTACATGTGAATTACTGATTCAAGGTGAACTTGGGTTGACTTTAGAGATCTATAATAAAACCCTAAGTGAAAGGCATGTCTTGTTTTCAATCAGTCCTTAGTATGGTCATCATATTTGTACTCAGTGTCTGAGTGAGTGTGAAACACAGATAAAAGCAATCATATTGAGATTTAATCCAGATAGAATGGAGGTGATTCAGGGAAGCTAAGGGGATGATTTCTGTTCACTTCATTAAGATTTTAATTGGTCTGAAGATATTCATAGGACTTGGAAGGTGGCTGGACCAAGAAAACATTCTCTTTACTTTTTTTTTTTTGGGGGGGGGACACTGGGCAATGAGGTTTAAGTGACTTACCCAAGATCACACAGCTAGCAAGTGTCAAGTGCCTGAGAATGGATTTGAACTCAGGTCCTGAATCCAGGGTTGGTGCTTTATCCACTGTGCCACCTAGCTGCCCCTCTCTTTACTTTTGTAGAACTGGGAGGTTATGATTACTTCCTTTTCTTGCCAATGTTACTATGGTGTACAACTTCAAAGTAGATGACCTTTAAAGTAAATAACATTTACTTGTATCCAAATAAGTGCTTTTATCTCACACACACACACACACACACACACACACACACACACACACACACATACACACACAGAGTCATAGAACACTGAGCCAGCTCTAAATATTGGGTCAGTCAATCTACCAGCTTCTCTCCCCTTCTTCACCCTCACACACACTCAGCTCCCCCTCCCCCCCCCACCAATTTAACTGACAAAGAAAATGGCAAATCAGTTCCAGAAATTGCAGGAGTCTGTATTAGTCCATCCTGAAGCAGATGATTCCTTTGCTTTGGAGTTTATTGACAATATGGTTTTTATTTATTCGGATATGGTGAATCCTGATTGTTTTTTCTCATTCTCTGTGTTTCATTTTTGCAGTTAAAATTAGCTAGATCCTAACTGCAACTTACAAGTCCTGTGGCTGGAAGGCTGAGGAAATTGCAGCCAGGGTGCTTTGAATTCAGTTGCCTTTCTTGGGTCAACCCTGCTCCACAATTGCCCTCCATGCTGGTCTGTGTACACAGACCTTTGCCTGAATGATTTGAGAAGGTCTCTTGACTGAATAATTGGACATTCACTTGGAAGCTTTATTTTGACAGTAGGTTAATAGGTTAATTCAGAATCCAAAAAGGCATTCAGAGGTATAGACAGTGGAAGCATCTTTTAAAATGAATAATGTGCTGTCGAGCAAATTTGTTTGGTTTCTTTGGAAGGTGAACAACTTTTATACATGGATCTCATTTAATTATATTTTCAATTCTTCCTCTTCCCCAATCAACACCTTGCTTTTCGGACAGTAAAACAAATATAGCATTCATAATTCAGACTTAGGCTATGAGAATAATACAATGTAGTAGGAAGAATGAAGCTTTTATTATGCTCAAGAAATAAGGTGAAAGTAATGCATGTCTTGTACAGCTTGCCTATTACCCTTGGCCTCAAATGGACCATCATTTACATTCCAACAACACTACCCTCCACTATGAAAGATTGCCCAAAGGGCAAAACTTCTCTCCAGAGGTATTCATTGAATATACATTAAACCTGGATGGAGAACAGATTAACATTGACAGTATGAGAGAAATAATCAGAGTGTTTGGGGAAAACCTACTAATTTCAATAAATAACTTCCAAGTGATTTCATTGGATAATTGGAACCTTTCAAATATGAAGTTTCAGAGAATAGAGGAAGAAAGGGAAATACTGACATGGTAATATCTCATCATGAAAATAGCTTTCTCTGCTATTTCCCAAATGAGCTATAAACACCACAGAGTTTGTCTTTTTCTTTCTTTTTTTTATTGTTTTACTGGGAGGGGTTGAGAAAAATCACTTGCTGTCACTCTCTCCTAGTAACAAATGTATATGTTCTTCTTTATTGAGTAGGGCTGTATATAGCAAAAAGTTGTTCAGTTATGATATAATAGAGTCTTTTTGGAATCAGAAGACCTAGGTTCAAATCCTTGTTTATGATCTTTTACTTAGGTAAAGATATTCTGTCTGGGCCTCAATTTCCCTATCAATAAAATGAAGATAATAACTCCTACCCTGCTTTGTCAATGAGTTGTTGTAATATTTAGATGAGATTATATAACCAAAAGCATTTTATAAATTTTAACATCATGTGCATATACATAGATATTCACTCATTCATTTATTCATTATCTAAATGATACCCTGTTTTCATCAGTTCAGGAAGGAACCAATAAGAAATTTCCTCTGCCAGATATAACATAAAAGGAAAATATCGGCTAATGGAGGGGATGTGGGAAAACTGGGACAGTAATGCACTGTTTGTGGAGTTGTGAACTGATCCAGTCATTCTGGAGAGCAAATTGGAACCATTTCCAAGAAACTATAAAACTGTATATCCTTTGATCCAGCAAGACTACTGATAGGTTTATATCCCAGTGACATCCCCCAAAAGAGATTCAGACCTATTTGTACAAAACTATTTATAGCAGCTCATTTTGTGATGGCTAAGAATTGGAAATCAAAGGGATGCTCAACAATTGTGGAATGGCTGAACAAGCTGTAGTATATGATATTGGTGGAATATTATTGTACCATAAAAAATGACATGCAGGATGATTTCAGAAAGTCTTGGAGGCAGCTAGGTAGCACAGTGGATAAAGCACTGTCCCTGGATTCAGGAAGACCTGAGTTCGAATCCAGCCTTGGACACTTGAAAATTACTAGCTGTGTGACCTTGGGCAAGTCACTTAAACCTCAGTGCCCTGCAAAACAAACAAACAAAAAGTCCTGGAAAGATTTGTATATGAGCAGAACCAGTAAAATGTGCACAGTGACAGCAATATTTCTTTTTTTTTTTTTTGGTGAGGCAATTGGGGTTAAGTGACTTGCCAAGGGTCACACAGCTAGTAAGTGTCAAATGTCTGAGGCCGGATTTGAACTCAGGTACTCCTGACTCCAGGGCTGGTGCTCTATCCACTGCGCCACCTAGCTGCCCCTGACAGCAATATTATTTGATGAAGAACTGTGAATGATTTAACTATTCTCAGCAATACAATGATCCAAGACAATCTCAAAGGACTAATAATGAAGGATACTATCCATCTCCATAGAAAGAAATGGTATTCATTGAACACAGACTGAAGCATGATATTCTTTTCACTTTCTTTCATTTTTTCCTTTTTTCCAAGTTTTCTTATACAAAATGACCAATATGGTAATGTTTTACATAATTGCACATGTATAACCTATATCTGATTGTTTACAGCTTCAGGGAGGAGGGATAGAATTTGGAACTCAAAACTTTAAGTAAAAATTTTATTAAAAGAAAAAAGAAATTTTCTTTGCCAATATCAATACCCTCCCAACACCTTAGACTTTGCAAATTGTTTCAGGCAGAGAGTTTAGGTAAGTTAGCCAGGGTCACAAGAAGACAGTACTTGAACCCAAACGTTCCTATCTTTGAGAACAATTCTCTACATTATATCATGCTGCCTGTGTTGTATAAATATAGGGTAATATTATAATTTTTATTATTTTTCACAATAGGAAACAATACCAGTGGACATGGACAGAGCAGGTGGAAATAGTTTCTTTTTCCTTTACATGCAAGCTAAATGTCTATCATTAGGGGTAATGTAAATGTCAAGAAGTTTGAGTCATAGAGTATCACTTACTTCCAGTATCATTATCAAAAATCATGAGTTCTTTGGGAGGGGGGGAGGGAAAGGAGGGAGGAAAAAAATTTGAAACAAGAAACCTTATAAAAACAAATGTTGAAAACTATATCTACATGTAACTGGAAAATAATAAAAATATTTATATGGGGAAAAAATCATGAGTGATGATAGCCCTAGGAAGATGGAAGAGTACAGGCAGCAACCCAGGTGAACCCTCTCAATATTCTCTTCCAAACAACTTTAAAATAACTCCTCATATCAAATTTTGGAGTAGCAGAGGAAACAAAAGTTAAGAGTGAAACATTTCCCCAGCCTAAGACAGCTTAGGAAGTTGGCAGGAGCTGTCTGTGACACCAGGTTGGGATATTGCTTGGAGTGTGGCAGCAGCAGCAGCTTTGGGAGTTTTCAGCCCAGAGAGGTAAGGGGGTCATACAACTAGTCAGAAAGAGATTACGGGGGACTTTTTTCTGGCACTGGGTACAGCTGGCACTGACTGGCACCTCTATTGTCCATATGCTATTTTGGGTCCCAGTTCTAGTTTGAAGAAGAGCACTTGTGATCACTCACAAGGAAAAGGGGCCCTGATGTCAGTTCCCAAGCAGAGAGGAGTGTTAGTGCTTGTAGTTGTAGGGAAGCAGGGCTTCATCCTGGATAAAGACCAGAACTCAGACCAAGTGAGCAGTGACCATGCCTCTTCCTGGGTAACACCACCTTGAAAGCATGAAAAACTTGCAGAGCCCCAAAACTAGCTCTGAAAATAGCAGCAGAAAAAAAAACTTGAATGTTAAGACTACCTCCCCATACCCAGATAAGCAGACCACAACTTTAATATAAAGTTCAAAGTCAAGAAATAGGCTGAGAAAATAAGCAAAGATTAATAACAAAAAAGAATTTGACCATAAAAGAAAATTACTATGGTGGCATGGAAGACCAAGACAAAAACGTGAAAATAGCTTTAAAAAGCCTAAAAAAAAAGGCTAGGACTCAAATCCAACAAACATTTCTAGAAGTGTTAAAAAAGAGATGAGTGGTAGAGGAAAAATTGGGGGAAGAAATGAGAGTGATGGAAGAAAGTTATGAAAACAGAATTAACATCTTGGTAAAAGGGGTACACAAAACATACTGCAGAAAATAACATCTTATAAAACATAATTGGCCTACTTGATACAAAGGAGAAGGGAGCTCCCCCAATAACAGAATTGGACAAATAGAAAAAGAGGTACAAAAATTATCTGAAGAAAATAATTTCTTAAAAATTAGAATTCAGTAAGTGGAAGCTAATGATTCCATTAGACATGAAAAAACAATAACACTGGGAGAAAGATAACTAAAGGGAGGGCAGAATAATAGAGGAAGTGGTCAGAAAATAAACGGATTTTTGAAGAGGGATCAGATGAAAAGAGATAGAAAAAAGAATATACAGAAAAAAAGAATAAAGGGAAATATGCATTTAGTAATCATAACTGTGAATGTGAATGGGATGAGCTAGCCCATAAAACAGAAGCAGATAGATTAGAAACTAGAATCCAGCAAAACCTTGTTTTAGAACAAACCGTACCACCTGGAACCCCCTGAAGCTTGGGACAATGTATCCTGGAAGCAGTGTCCCACTTTAAAAAGGAGTTAAAAGCCAAGAAATAGGCTAGGATAATGAGCAGGCAGAAAAAGGTGTGAACTGTTGAAAGTTTCTCTGGTGACGAGGTAGATCGAAATGCACCCTCAAAAGAAGATAACAAAGTCAAAGCTCCCACATCCAAAGCTTCCAAGAAGAATATGAATTGGTCTCAGGCCATAGAAGTGTTCAAAAAGTCTGCAAAGATAAAGTAAGAGAGGTAGAGGGAAAAGTGAGAGAGGTAAAGGAAAAATAGAAAGAAATGAGAATGATACAGGAGGGTTATGAAAAAAAAAGTCAACACCTTGAAAAGCTAAATTGGCCAAATGAAAAAGGACGTATAAAAGCTCTCTGCAGAAAATCATTGCTTAAAAATCAGAATTGAGTAAATAGAAGCTAATGACATTATGAGAAATCAAGATGAAATACAACAAATCCAAATGAATTTTTAATAAAAGAGAGAGAACAATGTGAAATATCTCCTTGAAAAAACAGCTGACCTGGAAAATAAATCCAGGAGAGATAATTTGAAAACCATTGGACTACCTGAACACCATGATCAAGGAAAGAGCTTAGACATCATCTTCCAAGAAATTGTCAGGGAAAATTGCCCTGATATTCTAGAAGGAGAAGGTGAAATAGAAATTGAAAGAATCCACCAATCACCTCCTAAAAAGAGATACCAAAATGAAAACTTCCAGCAATATTATAGCCAAATTCCAGAGATCCGGGGTCAAGGAGAAAATATTGCAAGCAGGCAAAAAGAAACAATTCAAGTACTATGGAGCCACAGTCCAAATAACACAAGATCTAGCAGCTTTTACATTAATTGAATGGAGGGCATGGGATATGATATTACAGAGGGTAAAGAAATTGGGATTACAACCAAGAATCACATACCAAACAAAACTGAGCATAATATTTCAGGGGGGAAAATGGAGCTTCAATGAAAAAGAGGACTTTCAGGAATGTGTGATGAAAAGTTCTGAATTGAATAGAAAATTTGACGTTCAAATACAAGACCCTAGAGAAGCATAAAAGGTAAATAGGTAAAAAAACATCACAAATGATGTTAAAAGGTTAAACTGTTTACATTCCTATATGAGAAGATGATTCTTCTAACTCATAATAACTTTATCAGTATTAGGGTAGCCAAAAGGAATATACTTAGAAAAAGGGCACAGGTATGAATTGAATAGGAAGGGATGATATTTGTAAAGCATTTATTTTTTGTTTATCCCTTTATTGTGTTTGTGAGGCAGGCAGGGTGGGGTGGCTTATGTCTGGGGCTGGATTTGGGCTTGGGGCCTCCTGGATCCAGGGTTGGTGCTTTGATCACTGTGTCACCTAGCTGACTCATGATGACATCTTAAAAATAAAATTAAGGGGTGATAGGAATGCCCTGGAAGAAAGGGAAAGGAGGAGGTTGCATGGGATAAAATACCTCACATAAAAGAAACAAGAAAAAGCTTATGCAGTGGAGGGGAAGATGGGGAAGGAGCAGGGTAGTGAGCGAGTCTTACTCTCATCAGAATTGAGTCAAAGTGTGAATAACATACACACTCAAGTGGTTATAATAATATGTCTCGCCCTGTGGGAAAATGGTAGAGGAAAGGGATGAGGGGGAAGAGGTAAAGGAAGGGATGGCAGATCAGGGGAGGGGGCAGTAAAAAACAAACACTTTTGAGGAGGGATAGAGTGAAAGAAGATAGAAAATAGATTAAATATCAAGGGGAGGGTATAGGATGGAGGGTAAGACAGTTAGCAATAGTAACTGTGAATGAAATGATAAGCAGGATGCTATTAGAAGGACTTATGAAAAATGCCATCCATCTACAGAGAAAGAACTGATGGTATCTGAATATAGACTGAAGTATCTTCTTTTTGGTTAATTCCTCTTTCTAAAGTTATTTTGTTTGTTTTCTTGCACAACCTGACTAAGGTGGGGATGTTTTGCCTAACTGCACATGTATAACTTATATTTAATTTCTTGATTTCTTAGGGAGGGGTGGGAAGGGAGGAAGAGAATTTGGAACACAAAGATTTTAAAAATCAATGTGAAAATTTGTTTTTACATGTAACTTTGGGAAAATTCTAAATAAAAAAACTCTAAAAAAAGAAAAGGGAGACATAAAAAAAGAAAACTGTAATTGGGATATTCAGCAAAAATACAAAAACTCTGCTTTCTGGAAGGAAATGAAAGGATTGTGGATGAGGATTTGGGTGGGGGAAGAAAGCTTATATAAGAGTTGTCTAAATGTCAAGTTGAATTACTGATAAAAATAAACTGATGAAAACTCTCAGCATATTAATTAAATTTTAATTTAACAAATACATTTTACTCTTTTTCTCTTGCCTATTAAACCATCCCCTTTGACCCACTGGCTTCTATTGCTCATTATTGTATTATCAGAATGAGCCTTTGCAATTTTTACAAAACTGTTCAAATTGGAGAACTTTAAAATGAGGAGGAATAAACATTCAAATATAAGCCTAACTATGTTAGAATACAAAAAAAGAAAATAAAAAGAGAAAAATAGTCAAAGGATATGAACAGGCCATCTTCAGAATGTAAACAAAGCTATTTATATTCATATGAAAATGTTCTAAATCATTATTGATTAGAGAAATCCAAATTAAAATAACTCTGAAATATCACCTCATACAAATGCTGGAGAGGATGAGGGAAAATAGGTATACTAATAAACAGTAGAGTTGTGAACTGGTCCAATAATTCTAGAGAATAATTTGAAACTATGCCCAAAGGACAATAAAACTGTGGATACCTCTTTATAGCAATACCACCACTACGTCTCTACCCTAAACAAATCAAAGAAAAAGGAAAAAAGAACTTATATGTACTAAAATATTCATAGTAGCTCTTTTTGTGCTGACAAAGAATTGGAAATTGAGAGGATCCTCATCAATTAAGGAATGTGAGAAAAACTGGGATATCATTGTGCACAATAACAGCAATATTGTAATGATCAACTGTGAAAGATTTAGCTACTCTGATCAATACAATGATCCAAGACAATCCAAAGGGCTCATGATAAAAAAAAAATGCTATCCACCTCCAAAGAGAGAAACAATGAACTCTCAATGCCAATTGAGGTATAATTGTCTTTATGTCTTTATTTGGCTTTTTTGTTGTTGTTGATAGGACTAACATGCACATGTTATGTATGATTTCATATATATCATTTATAAAATCTTGCTTGCTTTCTCAGTGTGTGGCTGAGAGGGTGGAGGGAGAGAGAATTTGGAACTCAAAATTTAAAAAAAAAAAAGATGTTTATTTTTAAAAAGAAAAAAAAATCATGAGCAAATGGAAGTGAGAGGTAAATTGTAAGGAACTTTCATCAGCTCTCCACCTCCAGCCCCCCAAAGAGATATGAAGTGGGAGGTTCATCAACAACCTTAAATAATATACAAGGGGAAGGCCGTGAATTATTTCATACTCCCTGTAATCGACAGTTGTTAAGGTTCTGGATTTGGATTCAATAATGTTCTATTTTCTAAGTTCTGTTTGCTTTCAACTCCATGGTAGATGATGCTTCCTGAAGTTAGCCCCTGGTGTCCTCACCCCCCACCCCTTCATCTTCCTTTTGTATAGGACTCTCTTTTTCATCTTTGTATCTCCAGAGCTTAGCATAGAGCCCGGAACTTTGTAGGTGCTTTAAAAATGTTTATTGATATATATTTTTAAATAGTGCAAATCTCAGCTTTGCTATTTAGTAGCTGTGTGACCTCTGGGAACCCTATCTAAGCCTCAGTTCCCTCACTTATAAAAATAAGATTAAAATAGCATTTATTAGGCACAGTGTTATAACATTGGGCCATATAATCTTTGAGCAAAAAGAACAAAAGACTCAGAGAGGGGCATGATAAATGCATCCATATGGAAAATTGCTTTGTTTTATATGATTCCAGAGGGAAAAATAAGAATAGATTTGGGTTAACTGTCAGAATGACCTTTCTAATGAATAGAACTGCCCCAAAAGGGAAGGGACCACTTCATAAAGTTGAAAGCACTTTATTACTTGAAGGTGATAACCAACAGGGAATACTATAAAGGACATTATGAGTCATGCACAGGTTGAACTCAATAATCAAGTCCTAGGAGCATACAATGGAAAAGTGTTCCTAGCATTCTCAGCACCCAGCATGTAGTACATATCAGGGTCATAACGAGGGTAATGCAACTGAGGCTGAATGTAGAGAAGGTCAAATTGGCCACACAACTTGAATGATTCTTATGTGGCTGCTCTAAGGATCTTCTGACAAACATAGGTTGCCAAGTATTCCTTTCCAGCAGAGTACAGAAAAGTGAAAAACAGGCTCATTTTATCAAAAGTTGTGTATTTCCAACTCTATGTCCCATAAGCATCTCAAATTCAGCATGTCCAATCAAAACAGTCCTTATTTTCTCTTCCTTGAATTCCACCCCTCTAAATGTTTCTATTTCTGTTTAAGTAATCACAGATCTTTCAGTAAACCTCTTTACAACCTCAGCATCATTCTTGACTCTTCCCTCACCCTTCACTCCATATCCAATCACTCCCCAAATCTTGGTATATACATATACATATACATACATACATACATACATACATACATACATACATACATATATATATATATACACCTTTCTCTTTACTCACAAAGCTATCATCCTAACTCACATTCTAATCACCTTTCACCTGGAATCAGCAGCTTCCTAATTAGTCTCCTTATTTCCAGCTTCTTTCTTCTCAGATCTATCTACTACACAACTCCCAAAGTGATCTTCCTAAAACATATTTGGCCACATTACTCCCCTACTCAAGGACATTCAATGGATCTTTATTGCCTCCAGGATATAACAGAAATGCCCCAGCTTGATAGTTCAAGCCCTTCACAATTGTTCTCTACTCTACTTCACCTGGATTATTTCACATTACTTCCATTCAGACACTCTACATTCCAACAAAACCTACTTTCTATTACCTGAAGTCCACATTCCATTCCCACCTTTGTGCCTTCCTGCAATCTCTCCTCCTTGCATTGAATCCACCCTATCTTGACCTGCACCTTTGAATCCCAATCTTCCTTCAAAACTGAGTTTATAGGATACCTCGTTCATTAAACCAGTGCCGATGCTCCTACTTACTAGTAAATCTTTCCCTACACTTATGATCACTTTAGAGAAGCAACATGGCATGCTAGACAGTACTGAGAAAATGATACCAAACTTAGCATCTGTATAGGATACAGCCTTGCCATGCTTTCTATGGCCTTTGAATAGCTTAACTTTGGCTACCAAGGCGCTTTGCTTCTTCCAGAAGTTGGAGAGCTTTTATATTTAGGTGAGGAATATGACTACCTGCATAGTGTGAGGCACCACAACCCTCCAATTACCAAAACCAAAACAAACCAAAGAAAAACTCCTCTGGTATGGAATTTCAATTGCTACTTAATTAAATCACAAAGGGAGGACGTGGTCTCTAGCAGGCCATAGTTAAATACTTAAGTTCCATAGGAACTACCTTCTAGCCCTTTCCAATTAATGCCATTCCACAGATTTTAGGAGATAAGCAAAGGCCCTTGGATAATAAAATTGGAAGGAGCCTTGGAGATCATCAATCCTGATTACCTCATTATAAAGCTTATGAAAATGAAATTTCTGAGGTTAAGTGATTGTTTAAAGTCACACAGAAGGGCAGCTAGTTGGCTCATTGGGTAGATGGCCAGGCCTGGAGTCAGGAAGACCAGAGTTAAAATCCAACCTCAGAAACAAGATGTGTGACCCTGGACAAGTTACCTAATCCTATTTGCCTCTGTTTCCTCATCTGGAAAATGAGCTAGAGAAGGAAATGGTAAATCAATGCAGTATTGTTGCCAAGAAAACCTCAAATGGGATCACAAAGCATCAAACTAGACTGCAATGACTGAACAACAGTCACACAGATAGCGGCTGGATTTTAATTCAGGTCTTCCTGCTACAAATCCAATATATTTTTCCCATACCACACTGGTAACAGGGATCTAGAAAAATAGTTGATTGATACACATATAAGCAAAAGGATTAGGTGCTAAATACAGTAGCCTCATGGTATATTTTTCTATAATAAATTAATGTCAAACTTCTGATTTATAAATTAGTTCCTTATGAGTACTTTCAGCACAGATTACTTCACAGGACCTGTTCATTTCTGAATGAATTGATTAAAAGCAAATTTCTGAAGCTATAAAGCTAAAGATTAGTCTAGTGGAAAGCCTAGAAACTGAGAAGCCCTGCCTACACTATCAGGTCTCTATTCATCTTATTTGTAAGATAATATGGTCCACAGGGTCAGGAATAGTCAAATATGACTAAACAACAACAGTAAGAACTAGTTTATCAGGCTGACTGGTGATTCCACAAATCTGAAAGGAATTAGATCCAAGAATTTAAGTATAAAGACATCATGATTGAAATAGAGAAAAGGAACATAAGTTTTCAAAAGACCACAGGAAAGACAGTTTATTACTTTTAGTCAAGCAAAAATATTGTTCTCCCAGGTAAGGAGAATTATCTAAAGAAAACTGTGTGGCTATAAAGGGAACTTATGGTACTTATTTAGGAATATGTGTATGGAAGATGGACAAAGGAATATTTGGAAGAAACAAAAATGGGGCACTGGCCTACAAGCAGTAAAATGATTCCAGATGAACTGAGACTTTGTGCAAATGAATACTTTGGTACATCTATCCTTTGGTACCATCAACCTGGATAGTCTTTCTACTACTCCAGATCATGACTTTTCATCTGATATATACCTTTTCATTCAGTATAATTCTTTCATATAACTTAGCATAAATAATCCATAGAGAACATATATAAATTTCAGAGAATTTATTATGATTCTTACTTTTTTAAATAATTGATTTTGATTCTTCTTAATTTGTGGTGTTGCATGTTCCATGACTACATAACATCTCAGGCAAAGTATTGATGTTCTAAAGAAAGATTTTGTGGCATAAATTCTTTTGGGGATCACTAAAAGGTCCTTGTAGTAAATCACATGTGATCTACCATAAAAAAAATATTGCTCTCCATCCCTATAGTCCCACAGGTGAGTATAGGGAGTGGTTCAGGTGTACAGTGGGAAGTATACCCCAATTAGAAACTGGATATCTGTGTTTATGCTCTTTTCTCTGATTAATATTCCTAGGAAAATTCATAGGAACTAAATAGGAGGGGGATTTTCAGGGTGTTCAATCAATAGGTTGTCTGGACTATGACCCCAAGTGCTCATTGATTAGAGAAGTTTGCTAATCTTGCATCCCTGGATTAGCTCAACTAATTATGATCAGTAGAGCTTTGCATTAGTTGCTTAAATGTAGCTGATTCAACAAGCATTGGGAGCATAGGAACTTCCCAGTACATTAGTAGGTCAATCAGTCGTCAAATATGGAGTGACTTCTGTCAGCTAGGGCCTAGCTAGGTTAGCAATAAACCAATACTCACAGCACATTTCAACTGGCAGCCATTGATGGAGAGAAGGTATAAGGATGATGAGATGGGGAGGAGAGGTCTAGAGAAGGTGATCACAAAAGGGAAATGTGCTGGAATGAGTAATATGTCCAAAAGCCAATCTTGAACTGATTCATACTTTTGCCTAAGGCAGGCCCTACAGAAAGGGCAAGCTGCCAAATATCTGGTCTCAGTCCCAAAATCATTTTCCTGCCAAACTATGGAAAGATCCACTTTTATGCAGAAAACTGGCTGCCAGCATCACTACTTACAGTATGCTCTGAGATGTAGGAGTCTGCACTTCATCAATGCATATGACCAGAAGAAAATACTCCCAACTGTTGGACAAATCAAAGTCTACTGAAGCCATATGTTCAAATTCAGGTCCTGGATACTTATGTGGAAAAGTATTTCAAATGAAAGAAATAGGCTACTTTGTAGAAACAGTGTGATATAGTGGATAGAGCACTGGACTTGAAGTTAGGAAGACATAAATTCAGATCTATTTCTGAAACTTACTCGGTGTCTTACTCACAGCAGGTTACTTAATCTCTCTAGGCCTCTTTTCTCCACGTGGAAAAGGAAAGAGTTGAATTTAATGACCTCTAAGTTTCTTTCCAACTCTGAATATATAATCCTGTAAGTTAGTGGTAGTGGTGGTACTGTAGTAGTAGTAGTAGCAGTAGTAGTAGTAGTAGTAGTGGTAGTAGTGGTGGTGGTAGCAACAGCAGCAGCAACAACAGCAGCAATAATGCCAATAACTAGTGTATTGTGACTAAGAATTAAGACATAGATTCAAGCTATTTTAGAATTAGAAGGAAACTCAGAGATCCACAAGTTCAAACCACAAATAAGGATAATTTTCCTCATGGGCTGGTTTCAGATAGAAATATCAATCTTCCTATCAGCGAGTTTTTAGGATTGACATATTATAGAATCAAAGTGTACATGAGAAACTAAAGACATCCATGGAAATATAAGCAAACATTGTCAGTAAAACACAGCTCTGGTTAGTGTCCTTAAGCTAGACATTGGTGCAGTAAAGTGAAGATGGCTATGATGGTCTGACTAGCTAAAATATTATCTGAGGTCTGACCTGGAATAGGAGGCAGGTTGCTAGAAATTAATGGCACGATGCAGCCATTGAATCTCATTAGAGAGAGTTGTGGAAAGAGTGTGTTTCAGGCATAGGTGATATATAACACAAATACATGGAAGTAGGAGGAGGCAAAAGGAAAGATTGGGGAATGGTGCCAGTTTGGCTGGACCATCTGATTTGTGGAATCAGTTTAAAGCTCTTATATTCTATAACTCTGATTCTTATCCATTGATGATTTAGTGAAAACAGTGTTCTCCCCTCCTTAACTGCTCTCTATTCAGATTCTATCATGTTTTCTTTCTAGTTAAGTATTGAAGAAGGAACCATTCTTATCTATAATATTAACAGAGTTGAACCTCCTTCTGATCTTCACAGTTCTGAGACAGGACTGACCCAGCACATTGTATCGTCTTCACTCACCAAAAACTCTTGCCTCCATTGTCCCAGTCTGGTACTGTATCCCATTCCTTTTTCTTAATAAACACAATCTTCTTTGATTTAAAGAACAGTTTCATCAACACTGTTAAAATACAAATACTACCCAGGAAGAAAGGAATAGTCATCTTCAGCTTTCTGCTTTAAGCACATTAAAAAAAAAAAAGATTAATTCATTAGGGAAGTTACTTGTCATCTTGGAAGTCAAATAAAACCTAATCAGATGAAATATAATCTTTTGTGGGGCAGAATAGGGCAATGCAGGTTAAGTGATTTGCCCAGGGTCACACAGCTAGTAAGTGTCAAATGTCTGAGGCCGGATTTGAACTCAAATCCTCCTGATTCTAGAGCCAGTGCTTTATCCACTGCACCACCTAGTTGCTCCCAGATGTAATATATTCTTACATGTTATATATGTTTTTACAAAATATATAGGAAGATGGAAGTAACTAGTACTGGGAGAGAGGGCAAGAAAAGGGTGACAACAAGAAAGGAAAGAACAAGCGAGGATGGCTTATGCCAATGTGATGATCACCTAAAAGATCAACCAAATAGAGAGGAAAACAATGACAGATTTTACAAGTTTTGCTTAAATTAATCCTTAGGATCATAAATTCAGGAATAATAAGGGATCTTAGAGACCATCTAATACAATCCATTTATTTTACAGATGAGGAAATCATATCCTAGAGAACTTAAAAGACTTGTCCAAAGTCACATGGGTTATAAATAGCAGAATTGGAATTTGAACCCAAGTCTGTAACTCTAAACCAAGTACTCTAACACTTTATCAATACCAGTAGAACCTGCCTTAGTAGATGTAGAGGGGGTTCTCATTCAAGTTTGGTTTAGGTTAGATGACCTCAGAAGTCATAATTTTGAAATTCTATTGAGTCTACAGAACTTAAAAATGTCCAGCTATTTATCAGTATTGACCTCCCCATGTATCTAAACTCAAGTCTTACCACTATACCTCCTCATTGAAAAGCTATTAAATACACAAGAAAAGGATATTTGAGAAACAGTTATGTCTGCAATGATTTCGGAAAATAATTTTCATTTCAGTCCTACTTGAATGCTAATCTTTTGGAAAGTTTGAAGGGGAAAGATTTTAAAAGCTAATTTGCCTAATTAGAGACACCGATTATGGAATCAAATTAAAGTGGGGAATGAGGGGGAGACTGGATCTGGAGTCTGAAGTCCTGAGTCTTAATCCTTACCCCCTAATTATTACCTATGTGACCATAATTGTGAAAAAAATCACTCCTACCATAATTTCTGGAACTCAGCAGTGGTGATGTGTCAAAGGCTCATATATTGTCATTCTCGAGAGAATGGGCCACCCGTGTCCAGCTAGTGGGTGACCAAAAATGGAAGCTCTCAGGCCAGTTTGTATCTCCTCTCATCCCTAAGATGAAATGGCCCCTCCCTTTTTCAAGGGTTACAATCTACACACAAGAACTGGCTAATTGGGACACAGTATTTCCTAGCCAATGGGGGAAGTGATAATTCTTCAATTCCTCCCTTATATGGACACAGCTCAGGAGCGAACCTAATCTGGACCAGCACAGGGTTTCCATGAACCATGATTTTATTTGCTGGAGGGGTGGGGAGGAGAAGGAGACCTTTTTCCTCAAACAGGTCTGGAGGATTGTAATTTGAATGGTGACTATCATATTATTGAGAGGAGACCAATCCCCATTTCCTCACAATAGTTAAGTTATATAAGCCCTCTCAGACATAGTTAACTCATATGCAAAGTGGGTATTATATAATCTTTCAGATTCCTTTAAATCTTTGATCCAATTATGCTATCAATTCAAATATTGGAAAAAGAATTGTTCCCAGGAGGCAAGAAAGGGCCAAAACTCATGGAGGCATTTGGGATAGTTTAGGGCCCCATGGAAGCATACTGAATAGATTCTTCCTTTTGCTTACACTTACTTCCATGGAGTATAGATTTAGAATTATTTTCGGGGGGGGGGCAGTTTCTTTTTTTTGGAGGGAGGTGATTTTTCAATTTTTCATTCTCATCACATTAGATTGTGAGATCTCAGGGCATGGACTATCTTTTGCCTTTCTTTGTATACTATGTGCTTAGCACAGTGCTTAATACATGGTAGGTGCTTAATAAATATTAGTTGTCACACAAATGTATAAATTTCCTTTTCTGTTTGATAGGACATGATAAAAATTAAGCCATTTCTTCTTGCAAACTAGGTGTTTCATAAACTATTAAGATATTTCTGTTCAAATTGCCAATGTAGCACAACAAAACTAGAAAACATCAAAATAGAAGTCACTACAAGAAGCCACCTGCAAGTTGCTTGAATAATCCCAATGAAACCATCAATGTGGAGGAACCTAGGAGGGAATATGTGGATCATAAAAATCTTAATTATACAGGGCTTTTTATCCAGGAGTCCATAAACTGTTTTTTTTATTTGCTAACTCTGTTTCAATATGTTCTGTTTCTTTTGTTATCCTGTGTAGTGTTTTATTTCATGCAGAAGGGGTGCATAGGGTTCATAAGATTACCAAAAGTTTCTGCACCACAAAAAAGTGTTAAGAACCCCTGAAGAATCTTCACAGAGTTTAGAGTTCATTATGTCCAATCTTCTCCTTTTACATTCTTCAAAAGAAATTTATATACATGTGACAGGTTAAAATAGACATAAAGGTTTACTTTGAAGGAGTAGAAAACTTATAAATCAGTCATAGGCAATATGAAAGATGTGTGAGGAATGGAGAGGAAAGATGAAGAGTCTAACCTGCTTTGCTGGTTGTTTCTGTATGAAAGTCAAATGTAGTGTTTTGTTTTTGTTTGTTTTGATTTTTTTATGATAGCTGATGTTGTTGTTGTTGTCTGTCTTTCTTCTCAAAGAGAACCATGACATGTCATGACTTACAATTAATTGGATTTAAGTGAGGAAGGGCTGTGCAAAGTCACTCTCTCCTCTAGAGCCATCTGGGTCCAGTGGCAAGATATACATCAGGATGACTGGAGTTGGCCTGGATGCAGTGGAAGACTTTGGCCTTTTAAACTAAGACCCTTCACAGGTCTCAGTTTACCGGAGGCAATTCCCATTCAGTGATTAAGGCTAGGTAAGGAGGGAGGCAAAGAAAGGACTATTTTACCTAGTCAAAAAAAAAATAGATAAAATTTGGTGGGTAGGTTTATGTTGTAAAGAGATACAATTGCTATTTAGGCCTACCCTGAGCCATCAAGAGGTCAAATAATGGCAAAGTGAGGGCTGGGCGAGCACCTGTTGGCCAATCAGTGAGGGCCACAGTTACTTAGATTTTAGGAGTGATCTTTAGAAGACATCTTGCAGGTTGACCCCCAGGAATCTTGAGAGATTTCTGCAGAGGAATTTGTATTCATTTATGCAGAGGTACTTCTAGGTAAGGGTATGATTCCCTATACAGAAAGACGAAGAGAAGGGGAAAGAGATAAAGAAGCCATGTTGCCCAACTAGAGTGGATCAGTGGGGCAGCTGTTACTCATAGAATGTTGGTGGTTGTTTGTCCTTTGTTCTCGGAGAGGACCATGACAGAGTCATAACTTGCAATCAATTGGATTTAGGTGAGGAAGGGCTGTGCAAAGTCACCAGTCTCATGTCTCACTCTCCTCTGGAACCATTTGATGAAGGTAATAGAGAGCCCACTCTCTTCCCCCCACTCTTGGAGTTTCTTGGTGGCTCTGGGCAAATATTGATTCTTCAACCTCTCCTGGGGGGCTCTGACTAAAAGGGATCTAAGGAAAAGGACAAGTCCATTGTTCTAGACACTCTAATTTTTGTTTATCTGTTATGAGTCCTTTTGACATTCTGGAAAAACCTGAGGATACCTTTTCAGAGTAATATTTAATTTTATTTATTGTTTGTTTGTTTGGGGGGTGGGGGGTTGTGCAGGGCAATGAGGGTTAAGTGACTTGCCCAGGGTCATACAGCTAGTAAATGTCAAGTGTCTGAGGCCGAATTTGAACTCAGGTCATCCTGAATCCAGGGCTGGTGCTTTATCCACTGCACCACCTAGCTGCCCCCAGAGTAATATTTTAAATGCATAAAGTAAAATACAAAGGATTTTTAAGGGAACCAATGACTTAAAATATAGTCAAGTCAACAAGTAACTATGTGCCAGGCATTGTGCTAAGTGTTGGGGATACAAATAGAAGCAGAAAAAAAAGATAGTCCCTGCCCTTAAGGAGATTACATTCTAATGGGGAAGGCAAAACATAAAAGAGAGTTGGTAAAGAGGTGGGGAGGGATATGGGGTATAGTGCTAGAAGGCATCAGCACAGGGGTGTGCTGACAAAGTCCTGAGAACAGAAAGATGATTGATCTAGGACTTTTCTCAAAATGGATAGGAGGAACTCAGTAATGGGAAAAAGGATATGCTGGGGAAGAGGAAAAAGGCAGCTAAAGCCAGGTGGCAAAAACAAGTAGATGGGCCTCAGGTTAAGAATCCCTGCTCTGATGGAAAGCTATAGGGAACTTTTCTTACAGGTTGTAATCTACATTCTTTAATGAATAGGAATCAAAGCCAAAGCTTGGGCAGGGTAACTAGGCCCTATGGCAACATATTTAAATAGTCCTGAAAGCACTTGTAGTCATTTTGTAGCATAGAAACAACAGTTAAGGACCTAATTGCCAAAAATAATTAGTTAATATAGGAAGTTATGGGTTGGTAAATTATGATGAACTTATCCTCTATGACACCCATCCTCCCCTCCCCTGATCATACATTTATTTTGTCCTAAATTTGTGGCATTTGCCCTGGAAACTAAAATGAGTAACTCTTGCATTTACCTTCTCAAATACTTAATTTATGGTAACTTTGCTGTCCAGTAAGAAACACAAGCCAAGATATGATGGAATATGTTCTAATTCAAACCCAAGGAGTTTAGGATAATAGCAAAGCCAATAGAGAAGATGATTGTTGAAGGAAATTGCTTTTTGTATAAATGTTCTTTCTTTCTACCCTCTGTCCGTCTGACAGTTCTCTTTTAAACTGAGAAGAGCCAAGATCCATTTTGGGGCTTGTCACTTTATCTCTAACTCATGTTGCTTCTTGTGGTTACAGCAGCAGCCCACATTACATAAGCTTGAATGCTATCCTCCAGCTCCAGGAATATGACCGAGAAGAGAAATTAGCATGTGAGGAAAGGATAAATTGCATGTACTTTGATAAATGACATTCACTTTGATTTTCATGTCACTGGTGGAATTCAGTCAGACCCTGATGATTCGTTCCTGGCTTTGAGATGTTTTCTTTTATGACATATAAAATAAGAGAATAAAAGAGATGACGCTCTTCCAACATACAGGAGGTTGTTTAAACAGAAGTGTGGGGAACCATTTCTTAACCTGCTGATTAATAACACCAAATGCAGAAAGCTTTTAGTTCAATAGATGGATTTTCAATTCTACAGTGATAATTTGCCCTTAAGACAGACTTCAATCTGTGAATCTACAATGGAAGGATAGCTATTGAAGCAAGACTATGGATAAATACTTTTGGTACTTGGGTTGTTCCTTTTTTCCCTCCCACATTTATTAATGTAGATGTAATGGGGATTGTCCAATGGAAGTCTCATCCTCAGAGCATATGGGAACGATTTTGCCAAACCATGTGGGGAGATTTAATGATCCTCTTTCTGCAAGTATGCGATGAAATTTATTGAAGCACCCTGCTCTCTCCGCTAGCTTTCCTTCCCCCAAAATAAACGATCATTTTCCCATAGTATTTTGCTCTATACACAGAAAGTCATTTATATAAACACTCACCCTATGCTCAGCACCTTACAATCATGTGATCTCACAACCTCGGGAGGTAAGCTTTATTACAGAAAAGTAAACTGGCTAGTAGATTTCTCCCAGGGCAGATTTTAGTTTCACCACAAACCCTCTGCAAAACCCAATTTGTCTCCCCCTTTATCTAAGGGCCTCCGCAGCTACACTAAAGTTAAAATGTGCTGGCTTTCCCAGCCGAGCTCAGCTGCTTCTTCCCCTTTTCCTCCAACATCCACACAGCATGCCTTTGCCTCTGTAGCACTATCATGTGTCCTACTTTCTCCCTTGTTTTTTTTTTTTTTTTTTTTTTTGGTAAGGCAATTGGGGTTAAGTGACTTGCCCAGGGTCACACAGTTAGCAAGTGTCAAGTGTCTGAGGCCGGATTTGAACTCAGGTCCTCCTGAATCCAGGGCCGGTGCTCTATCCACTGCGCCACCTAGCTGCCCCGTTTCTCCCTTGTTAGTCTTCTCACATTCAGGCATTTCCCGCCACCTCTCTCTCTTTCCTTTCACTCAAGCTTTCTCTTACACTCTACCTCTCTTCATACCTGCGACTCTCAGATTCCCATTGTTCCATTCAGTCATCCCTAAATTTCTCTATTTCTCTACACACAATCTTCTTTCAGCACATGTTATTTCTCAAGGACTATGATGCTGTGTCTCACTCCATATTACCCATCTCCCTAATCCTCCATCCTACTAACAGATGCACTCTGCCTTTTCACATCTCTCCTACTCTCCTTCCCTTCCTGATTCTTAGCAGACTCCAGTCAGCTAGCCACAACCTATGCACAGTCTAACTTTTCCCATGCCTTCATCTCTGCCTTCCACCTTCTCATGAACTCTTTGGAGAGGTAAACCTCCCTACACATTTGGATTATATCTCTTGATTTCCATCTCAATCCACCTTTCTCTTCCATCTATTATGGGGGGAAATGAGGTATGGGTTAAGTGTTAGGGGTAGGGGTTCTTAGGAATTCCTTTTTAAAGAATTATACCCTCTTGCACACAAAAGCAGTTGGAATAAGATGGTAGTTTGTTTAGGGGCAAGGGAAGGGAAGGGGAGGGGGAAGGGAAACCATGAAAGAAATCCTTAGACTTCTCATGGGGAGATAGGTATGGAACAAAGCACATGGCTCTGAGGTACCAATCTCCTCGAGCAGGAGACCGGCGGGTACTTTTATAATGGACTGATGGAGTGTGACCATCTGCCTGTGGAAAGTTCCTTTAGTGAAGGACCATCCCCGACTGGTGGTGGCTAGAGGAGTTGGGTAAGGAGTGGAGGACCATCCCCCACTGGTAGTGACTAGAGGAATTGGGTGAGGGGTGGCTACAGCTCTCTCAAGCCATCTCTCTCTTCAGGACACAAAGGCTGCAGCCACACCCAAGTTATCTCCCCAGGGGTAAGGGAGATCAGAATGAGGGGTGGAGGTCCTGAAGCTAGCTCAGGCTGATTTGGTTCTGATTATCTCTCTAGGCATATCTGTCCTCTGGTTTAGTTTCTCAAAGAGAAGATTCCTCAATGTGCCCCAGAGAACTTCTGGGGGACATTGGGTCCACAACACATCACTCCTGCTTTTGGCTTCAACTGTCCTCCTCTAGGACTCCCAGCCCATGGTCCCATACTGTCATGACATTTTCATAGACCTCACCTTTCCACATACCTCAGACTAACTCTAAATCGCCATGCCTCTCTCCAAATTCATGCCTCCTTTCCTGTGGGCTGCTGGCTATCTACCCCCTCTTTGGGTCCAACTTCTTCAGGTCTCCCCACTCTACCTGTTTACCCGGATTCATGCTCTCCATTCACCAAGCAGTCAAGTAAGACTTTTATTTCCCAGACCCTTCCTTTTTCTATCCTTTCTGTCCCTCTCTATCCCCTTCTCAGAAAACCACTACCATAATCACTGAATTCATCCACATCCCAACAATATGTCCAACACAATGAAAACTGCTGTGCACCTCTCCTCCACATATACAGTAAATTTCAACTACCCCTTGATATTCCATAGAACCTCAATAGACAATTTCATTCTAGTAGTGATCCACCCAAGAACCACCCACTCCAGGCATTACACATTTCTCCTCCTGTTCAGTACAGATTTCTTCATACCAATTATTTAAAATTCTCTGGGCACACTTTTCCCCCCCAATTTTCTAAACATTCCTCACCCATAAGCAACCTTATAAATCTTCAGTACATGCCCAAATTTAAAAACAACTTGGAAGCTTTAGCAGTATTCTAACAGTATTTTAGTTTTCCAATCAAACTTGACCACTCCTTGGCTTCCTCCAAAATTCACAGACCCTGAAACTGCAGGTAAGCACTCAAAGCAGACAGTGCTCTCTCAAATACACTCCTCTTTTTCTTTAGTTTGTATGACCCGCGCCCCCCTCCCCATTTCTTAACCAGATGGCCAAAATCAAATTCACTAACTCCTTTTGAATGGTTTCCTTTCTTTTGTTAGCTAAATCTTAATAGGTAATCCTATCTGCAGTTTTTAAAATCAGTTTACAAAACGCTTCCTGTCCTTGCCAGCCCCCTCCCCTCCGCCCCACTTCCTTAATCCAGCCCCAGCATGGGCTGTTAAGCACAAACTTAATCAGTTTTACAGAGACTTGAACATGTAAGAACTTCACACAAGACACACACCAGATGAGACACAGACACTCTCAGACTTCCTTTCTCAGTCCTTCCCCTCCCCCATAGCAGAAACTGCCATTCGAAAAGGGGGGGGGGTCTTTAGAACACATGGCATTCCCCCATACCAGAATTCAAAACTCATTCACCCCAAAATATTTTATCCTGTTCCTCTTTCACTGTCAGCACAAACAGGGTTCAACTCTTTCCCTGATCACCCACTAGGAGGGGCTAGTCTCCTAGAGGTTTCTCATGAGGCCAGTTCAGTTCAGCACCATCCTTCAGCCCCTTCCTTGGTGCCTTTTTAATTCGGGGTTTGGAGGTTCTCCATACCCCCCCCCCCACATATCTTCAGACTTTAACTGTGAGATGTCCCAGCTGGGGTTTGCCTCAGCCCCCAAGCTGCCAAAACCACCCCTGAAAATACTCAACAGCTCCTTTCTTTCCATGGGGATCCATATGTATAGACTTATGTGGTCTAAGATTCCTTAGTTCCTGGTTCCTGCTCTGATAAATCCTTACCCCCCTTTTGTGAGTTCACCTAATCCATCTGCATTTGAGACACCTCCAACAACTGGAGTTCCTTCCCTTAACTAGAACCACCCAGCCTCAGTTTCCATGCCCAGCCCCCCACCCCCCACCCCCACCCCAACTGCTGATAAGAGCTCAGAGAGACATCCTGTCAAAAGAGAACTGAACCCCGAGGCCCAGGCCCAAAAAGGTCCCTTTCAAATCATAATTAATCATAATTTCATAAAATCTCTCTGGGGCCTCCAATTGTCAGAAATAGAACTCCAAAAATTTCTGGAACTCAGTGTTGTTGATGTGTCAATAGCACATTTATTGTCATTCTCCCAAGAATGGCCACCCCCTAGTGGATCAAACCCCAAGCTGGAGGCTCCCAGGCCTTTTATCTCTTCCCATCCCTAACAGTGATAAGCCCCTCCCCCTACGATTACAATCAAACACAGCATCCTCACCCCTCCAAATTGATTCTTTTTCTTGAGGGAACCTTCCTTGAGATGCCCTCTATTTGAATTAAACCCCATTTGTGGATATTAGCATTTGAGTTCCTGCTTCTATTCCAATCAGCTCTTCCAGCTGCACCTGAGTCCACTCCTCAGACATTAAATCACCTGTAGGTGTTTTCCTAGATAGCTCCAATCAACTTGGGGTGGGGGTGGGGGGCAATTTTCCCACAATTTATTTATCTATCTATATATTTATTCAGTCATTTGTTTTTTATTTATCTATCTATTAATATATTTATTCATTCATTTATTATCCATTCACTCATTAATTTATTAATTTGTTTATTAGCGTTGTGGTAAAAAATGGAAGTTTTAGCGGAATCATTTGAGAGTTGAGTGCATGCTACTGAAGCAGCTTTTGAAGGACTCCCCTTTTGGGGAGGAGACTGGGATGGAGAGCGTGGCCAAGTACATCATACTTCTGGGATGCCAACTTAAAACAGAGGGTAGAACGGAAGTTTGCTCTCTGTTTCGCACACTCTGGCTTCTCAGTTTAGCGGTGACGGCGCACACTTTGGTGATCAGCTCTGGTTTTTGGCCTTGCAAGTAGTTTTGGGATTTCAGTGAGTTTTATAAAAGAATATAGACTAAGCTTAGATCCAAGTTTATTCATTTGTATTTCTACTTCCCTATTTCTCTAATTGGTATCACCTTTTGTTGTCTAATTAATTCCCAAGCAATAAAAACTAATCCCTTACAGATTTAAGCTCAGAGGCTTCTTTTTCTTAGTGGTCTGGGAGATATATATATATATATATATATATATATATATATATGAGGGAAAAGTTAAAAGGGGGAGCTTAATGCTCGTATATCCAATTTTAAATCTCACAGTGTATTTCCACAATAGTCATGTTTTCAAAAAAGAATCAGAACGACAAAGAAAAAACAACAACAATGAAACAACAGCAAAAAAATGAAAATAGTATGCTTTGATCTGCATTCAGACACCTATAGTTCTTTTTTTGGATGTGGAGTGCATTTTCTGTCACAAGTCTTTTGGAATTGTCTTATGTAAGAAAATGGGTAGTTGTCTCCTCTCAATGTGGATATAACAGTCAATCATACTCCTCCTGACCTGTTTATAGGACAAAGGTCTCAGATCCCCTCCTCCCCCTCAGGCTAACAAAATCACATGATTCAAGGAGCCCTGGTCTCAATAAGCTCCACTCCAGAGTTGTGTCCATATAAGGAAGTACAAGGTCCACTCCTGAGTTATGCCCATACAAGGAAGAGGGGTGGCAATACTGCGTTCTGATTAACTAGTTTTTGCTCATATATTATAACCCTTGAATAATCGGACCAATGATGAAAAAGGGGAGGGTCCATTCATGTTAGGGACTAGAGTATAAAACAAGGCCTGCAAACCCCCTTTCTTTGCACTCATTAGCTCTACACTAGGGTGCCTCCTTCTCACAAAAAGGAAATAAAAGACCCTGAATTCCTGAGAATTATTGAGAAGAGGATTAATTTCCCCTCACATCTTAGATCATTGCTGAAAAGGGCTAAGTCTGTCACAGTTGATCATCACACAATGTTGCTTTTACTGTGTACAATGTTCTGCCTCTGCTCACTTCACTAAACAGCAATTCATGTAAGTCTTTCCAGAATTTTCTGAAATCTACCTACTCATCATTTCTTACAGCACAGTAGTATTCCATTACATTCATATATGACAACTTATTTGGCTATTCCCCAAATGATGGGCATCGCTTTAATTTCTAATTCTTTACCAACATAAAAAGAGATGCTATAAATATTTTTGTACATGTGGGTCCTTTTTCCTTTTTTATAATTTCTTTGTGATATAGACCTAGTAGTGGTATTACTGTGTCAAAGGGTTTGCACAGTTTTGTAGTGCTTTGAGCATAGTTCCAAATTGATTTCCAGAATGGTTGGATCAGTTCACAACTTCAACAACAATGCAGTAGTGTTCCAATTTTCCCACATTTATCATTTTCCATTTTTGTCATATTAGCCAATCTGATAGGCATTAGGTAGTACCTCAGAATTGTTTAAATTTGCATATCTTTTATCAACAGTGATTTAGGACATTTTTTCATATGACTTTAGATAGCTTTAATTACTTCATCTGAAAACTGTGTCTTTATATATTTGGCCATTTCTCAATTGCAGAATGACTTGTATTTTGAGAAATTTGATACAGTTCTCTATATATTTGAGAAATGAGGCTTCATCAGAAACACTGGCTATAAAAATTGTCTCCCAGCTTTCTGCTTTCCTTCTAATCTTGTTTGCATTGGTTTTGTTTGTGTAAAACCTTTTTAATTATTCATTTTGAAATTTATAATCTTCTCTGTCTCATGTTTGGTCATACATTTTTCCCCTCTCCATAGATATGAAAGGCAAACTATTCCTTCCTTTCCTAATTTCCCTAAGGCCTAACCCTTTATGTTTAAATCATGTACCCATTTTGATCTCATTTTGGTATATGGTGTAAGATGCTGACCTATACCTAGTTTCTACCACACTGTTTTCTAGTTTTCCCAATAGTTTTTGTCAAATAGTGAATTCTTATCCCAGAAGCTAGAGTCTTTGGATTTATCAAACAATAAATTACTATAGTAATTTACTAATGTGTCTAATGTGCCTAGCTCATTCCACTGATCCACCACTATATTTCTTAACCCATACCAAAATAGTTTTGATGACTGCTGCTTTATAATATAGTTTTAGATATGATATGGCGAGGCCACCTTCCTTTGCATTTTTTCATTAATTTCTTTGATATTCTTGAATTTTGTTCTTCCAAATGAAATTTGTTATGACTTTTTCTAGCCCTATAACATAATTTTTGGTAGTTTGATTGGTATGGTGCTGAATAAGTAAATTAATTTATGTAAAATTGTTATTTTTATTATGTCAGGTTGGGCTACTCATGAGCAATTGATATTTTTCCATTTGTTTAGATCTGATTTTATTTGTGTGAAACATTTTATGATTGTGTTCATATAGTACCTGGGTTTGTCCTGGCAGGTAGATCTACAGTTATTTTAAAAGGAATTTAATTATTGGAAAAAATGAATTAAAATAAATAAATAAATGGGAATTAAAAAAAAAAAGAATTTGGTGCTATACCACTTGGTGTATGCAAGTTTAGTATTGATATTCCTTCATTATCTATGATATCCTTTAATAAGATATATTTTCCTTCCTTATCTCTTTCAATCAGATTAATTTTTGCTTTTCTTTGTCTAAGATAAGGATTGCTACTCCTTTTTGTTTTACTTCAGCTGAAGCATAATATATTCTGCTCTAGACTTTTACCTTTACTCTGTGCATATCTTTTTGCTTCAAATGTGTTTCTTGTAAAGAGCATATGGTAGGATTCTGTTTTTTAACCCACTCTGCTATCTGCTTCCATTTTATGGAAGAAGTCATACCATTTACATTCACAGTTATGATTACTAACTGTGTCTTTCCCTCTATTCTATTTTGCCCATTGTTTATTTATACTTTTCTCTCTTCTTTCACCCTGTCCCTCCTCACCAGTGTTTTGCTTCTGGCCACCACCTCCCTCAATCTGCTCTTCCTTCTCTCAGCCTCACCTCCCTTTTCTTTCCCCTTTCCCTTCCTATTTCCTTGTAGGGTAATGCATTTCTATATCCAATGAGTGGATATGATATTCTCTCTTTGAGCCGAATCTGATAAGAGTTATGCTCAAACAATGCTCACCCCCATCCTTTCTTTCCCTCTAATGTAATAGGTCATTTGTCCTTCATCTTGTGATGTAATTTACTGCTTCCCTTTCCTCTTCTCCTAATACAATCCTTTTTTCACTCCTTAGGTTTTTTTTTTTTATATCATGACATCAAGATCAACTTATACCCATACCCTCTGTCTATTTATATCCTTTCTGTCTTCCCTAATAGAGATATGGTTCTCAAGAAGTACAAGCATCATATTCAAAATTAGGGACATAAACAGTTTAACATTATTAAACAACATATTTTTTCCTTTGTTTACCTTCTTATATTTCTCTTGAGTCTTGTATTTGAAGATATGTTCAGTTCTGATCTTTTCATCAGGAAAGTTTTAAAGTCTCCTGTTACATTGAATATCCATCTTTTCCCCTGAAACATTACACTCAATTTTGCTGGGTAGTTGATTCTTGGTTGCACTCCAAGCTCCTTTGCTTCCCAGAATAGCATAATCCAAGCCCTTTGATCCTTAATATTGAAGCTTCTGGGTCCTGTGTAATCCTGAATGTGGCTGTTTGATATTTAAATTGTTTCTTTCTAGCTCCTTACAGTATTTTTTCCTTCAATTTATAATCCTGGAATTTGGCTACAATATTCCTTGGGTTTTTATTTGGGGATCTCTTTCAGGAAGTGATTGGTAAATTCTTTCAGTGACTATTTTAGCCTCTGGTTCTAAGATACAAGGGCAGTTCTCCTTGATAATTTCCTAAAATATGCTGTCCAGGTTCTTTTGTTGTTCATGGCTTTTAGGTAGAACAATACTTCTTAAATTGTCTTTCCTGGATCTATTTTCCAGGTCATTAGTTTTTCCAATGAGGTATTTTACATTTTCTTCTGTTTTTACATTCTTTTGATTCTGTTTGACTTACTTCTGATGTCTCAGAGTCATTAGCTTCCACCTGCCCAATTCTAATTTTTGAGACATTATTTTATTCAAATAACTTTTGCATGTCTTTTTCCAATTGGCAATTCATCTTTTAAGGGTTTTTTTTTCTTCAGTGGATTTTTATTTTCATAATTTGGCCAATTGTATTTTTTAAGGAATTCCTTTCCTCAATTTTTGTTCTTTTTCCAAACTATTGACACTCTCTTGTATAACTCCTATTGTGTTAGGGGTACCCCCACCTGGCCTACTGTGCCACTAGCCTATTGAAAAAGGACCAAAGAGCCTCAGCTGCTAATCTGTGCTGTGGCTAAGAGCCTCTGCTGGCTTGCCCAGACACCCTCCATGCTGGGCTGTGTTCCCCTTTGTAAGGGCCAAATTTAGTATGGGGAGAGTTAATTGGGCAGCTTGACATAATATTGGAGTAAGAAAGGAGATTAACAGCCTTTTTTCAATAAACAAAACACGGTTTATTAATGGGAACAAATTTAAAACACAAATGAGGTTAATAAAGCTAGGGACAATGAGAAAGGGAATAGGGAAAGGAAAAAATATGACCCGCAAACTCACCACCACCCAGAATCAGCAGTTCCAAAGAGAACCAGCTGCGCAGCATCTCTCTCCCTCTCCTTCATGCACCAGAGTGAGCTTTCTCCTCTCTGGCTTTATCCCTAAAGCCCCATCTCCCACAGGAAACAGGGTCATCCTCACACACACAGCCTCAAGCTAATTGGCTGGCAGCCCTGATTGACAGAACTAACAGGCAGCTCCACAAATGCAAACTAGCCATCTTCTCGACACTGAAGACCACCTGACTTGTCCTCACTAGGCTTCTATTCATGGCAGGGTTTCCCTACAGTATCTTTCCAGCAGGGGGTGGTATTCCAATTCTCACACCTTTTGCCCAAATGACACAGACTTTTTCCAAAGTCCTTATTAGTTATGTAAAGCTGCAAGATTGTTTAACTCCATCTTTTTGTAGGTTCTGTAGCTCCAGAATCCATTTAGAGGATTGATTTAATATTCTTTCTGAGGGAAACTGGAGAAAGCTCAGGCAACTTCCTGGCTTCTCTCCACCATCTTGGCACTACCTCTTTGATACTTACATTTAAAAAGTAATGAAACTGAGGGTAATAGAATTTGTTACTTGCCTAAGGTCATCCAGTTAGTAAGGTTCAGATCCATTAAGTTAGTCTCAAACTAAAAATAATTTCAAGCCTAGTATTTTTTGCATTAGCAATAACCTTTCAATGATAAGTGAGGTGGCCTTTTCTTGTCTAAAACCCTTCATGTATGGGTTCTTGTTCCCTCTCCCTTTCTTTCCCCTTTCTTCATTTCCTTTTTCTCTGCCTCACATCTTTTCCTACTCCAATCCATTCTCAAACTCAGTTGATGAAATGATTTTCCTAAAGCGCAGAACAGAGTATGTCATTCCCCTTTTTCCACTGGCTCTTTACTACATCTAGGACCAAATATAATATCCCCTTGTTAGATTTTAGATCCTTTCTTAACCTTGCCCTTTCCTACATTTTCAGTCTTCTTACAGTTTAATCTCTTACTCACCAGTGACATTGACTTTACTGTTCCTGACTCATAACATTTCATTTTCCCCCCTCAGTGAATTTTTATAGTCTCTCTTACTGAGCTCCTAGGTTTCCTGGCATTCTTGCCTTTCTTGCCTCTACCCCATCCCTTCCCTCTGAGATTATCTTCAATTTGCATAATTTATGTATACAAATATATGTATATATACATGCATATGTGTACATATATATGTATATATATATATATATATATATATATACACACACACACACACACACACTTATTTTCATGTTATCTCCCCCATTAGAATATGAGTTCTTTGAGAACTTTCTTTGTATTGTCAGCCCTTATCACAGTGCCTGTCATAAAGTAAAATCTTTAAAAAAAATAATAAACATTTTTATTTATAGTTTTGAGTTTCAAATTTTATCCCTCCTTCCCTCCCTCCCCTCCCCCTTCTCTGAAGTGGTAAGCAATCAGATATGGTTTATACCTGTGCAATTATGTAAAACATTACCATATTAGTCATTTTCTACAAGAAAAGTTGAATAAAAGAAAAAAAATGAAAGAAAGAAAGTGAAAAATATCATGCTTCAGTCTGTGTTCAATCAATATCACTTCTTTCTTTGGAGGTGGATAGAGTGCTTCATCATTAGTCCTTTGGGATTGTCTTAGATCATTATATTGTTGAGAATGGTTTAATCATTCACAGTTCTTCATCAAATAATATTGCTGTCTCTATGCACAATGTTCTCTCGGCTCTGCTCACTTCATTATATATCAGTTCAAACAAATTTTTCCAGGCCTTTCTGAAATCATCGTGCTTATCTCTTTTTATAGCACGATAATATTCCAACACCATCATATACCACAGCTTATTTAGCCATTTCCCCAACTGATGGACATTCCTTTGATTTATAGTTCTTAGCCACCACAAAAAAACAAAAACAAAAATAAAAACCCCTACTATAAATATTTTTGTACCAATAGGTCTTTTTTCATAAAGTAAATTCTTAATAAATGTTAGCTAATTGACAAATTGATGTTTCTTCCCTTTTCTTCCTTTGCCCCTCACCAGAGATAAGGCAACATGACTTTTTTATGGATCCCTAAAGAATATATAGTGGGAGCATGTTAGTTTATGTTTACCTTAAAGAAGAAAATGTAGATAAGACATGATAACTGTCTTGAAGAATTTGAAAGATTGTGAGTAGGAAGAGGGTTTTGACTTGGAACCAAAGGATAAAGCAATGAGCAATGGGAAAAAAATTCAGAAAGAAAAATTTCAGCCTAATAAAGGGCAACATTTGGGCAGCTAGGTGGCACAGTAGATAAGGCACTGGCCCTGGATTCATGAAGACCTGAGTTCAAATCAGGGCTTAGACACTTGACACTTACTAGCTGTGTGACCTTGGGCAAGTCACTTAACCCTCATTGCCCTGAAAAAAAAATAAATAAAGGGCAACATTTCCTAATAGAAGTACTCAAAAGCAGAATGTTCTGCCTTTGGAAAAAGTAGCCCTTGGTCCCCCTTATTCGGATTCTTCAAATCGAAGTCATATGACTTCTAGTTAGGAATATTATAGATTGGATTTCTATTCAGGTATGGTTTGGACTTCATTATTTTTAAATAATTGGGATTCTGGTTTTGTATGGGATCTCACTGATAGATTCCTGGCCATCTTCTTTTCTTTCAGTGAATGTGTAAATATACAACTAGAGAAATTGACTATTTCAGTCCATATTGTACACATTTTGAAAAGCAGTTCTTCATTGTACCTGAGGACAAAATGTTATCTTTAAGTTGAATTAAACCAAATAATGTTCTTTAATATTTAACAAAAATGTGCATGGGCACAATTCTCTTCATTAAGTTTTTCCCCAGTTAGTGAATAGCTAATTAAAGAGAAGTTATTTGATTCCCTACACCGAAGCCCTGGAAAATATAAGGAGACTATTTTCTAATAAAATTGCAGTTGGAGAAATTGGTAATGCCTGCTCCCTTCCACCCCTCTGAATTATTTTGCATTAATTCAATTTTATTAAATTAATGATAAGAGAAACAGCATGTATAAAAATAAAGGGATCTTAATTGCTGGTAGGAAGTCACCATTTTCTTCCCCCAGTGTTTTGTCCTAACTTGGGCCTTATGGTTTGCATGGGCAACTAGGACTTTAGGATGGTACTAATTATGGAGAGAGTAAAGAAGAGTATCCTCATCACATCTTTTACCAAATTCTTGGTAGCTGCAGGACATGAAAAGTATTTATCTAGATCTATCTATTTATCGAAAATTATTTATTAACTACGAGACACGATTCAAAATGCTGAGAATATAAATAGAAAAGAAATACACTCCCTGCTTTCCAGAAGTTTACATTCTAATAGGAGAAGAAAATAGATATAGCTGGAAAACAGATTAAGTTGAAATAGTCCTGTGATCCTTAACGTACAGTGGCAAATCAGATGAAATATAAGGTACTTTTTTTTTTTTTTAGTGTATTTTTCATGGATAAAAAGATATCCTTGCTTTTATCAAAGGCCTGGTTAAAAACCACCACAACAAAATTTATATCATGACTATCATGACTCCACATTTTAATCTCTCTGGGGGCAGTGGCTATATTTTTTCTTTTTACTTCTTTGTAGCTCCCATTATAGGGGTGGCTAGGTGGTACAGTGGACAGAGTAAAAGGCATGGAATCAGGAAGATTCATCTTCCTGAATTAAAATCTGGCCACAGACACTTACTAGCTATGTGAGCCTGGACAAGTCATTTAGCTCAGTTTTTCTCCATTTCTTCATGTATAAAATGAGCTGCAGTAGGAAATGGCAAACCATTCTAGTATCTTTGCCCAAAAAAATCCATCTGGGGTCATGAAGAATTGTACAGGACTGAAATGATTGAACAAAATCTCCCATAATATGTAATGCCAGAGACAAAACTAAGATAGGACAAAATGGGTCTTTGAATTAAATGAGATGCATTTTGCTCTTCATTATTTTGTGCAAATCTTTCCATGTTTTTCTAAGATCATTGAGCTCATAATTTCTTATAGTACAATAATATTCCATCACAACAATATAGCACAATTTGTTCATGCATTCTTCAATTCATGGGCTTCCCTGCAATTTCCAGTAATGTATGTAATGTATTTGGATCTCTCCCTAGATGTTGCTTTTTGTCTTAGGATTTAAGTTTTCATCTTAAGGGCCCATTCCCCACCCACCAACCCTGTTTTGTGGTGGCAGTCATGGTGGTTTATTTTTGATAGTGATCATTTTAAAGATAATTTTAGAGTATCTTTCATGCTGCTTTGTCCAAGTAGCAGAATTTCTAGTTATAGCTCTGCATCGCATAAAACAGAGTACACCATAGAAACCAACTAAATTGTTGTTAATTGACTACTTCTATTACAAAACCCAATACAGTGCAGGCATACAAAAAGACAACAAAGATTGAATGAATGAATAAGTAAATAAATGAATTCTCCTAATTAGAATCACAAAGTAAAAATCAAGGGGCAAGGGCACTGATATTTAGGCAAAGATAATGAAATAGTCTGAAGAAGAACTTTTTTAATGAATAAGAAGTTTATGTTTTTAATGGATAGAATGATAAATATATGTATGCTTTTTTGTGGATCTAGTCAGAGACTGATAACATAAATGGATGTTTGTCTCTATTCTTTCTGGATAGTGTTAGATATCACTTCCCTTGATACCAGTGTGTGTTTGTTCCACATATATCTATACTTCCTATGTGAGAAGAATCAAATAAAAATATAAAAGGTTATATAGTAAAGTCGGTACAACATTGCTAGAAATACTTTTAAAAAATTTTATTCTAGAGTAAAACCTAGAGACTTGATAGCATTTTGTGAGATGAGATCAGATGATAAATTCTTGGCTGTGTATGTTGAAGGGTAAGACAGTGGTGCTAAGAGTTTTAGAAAATTGTCCAATGTGTGTATATATTTGAAGGGCTGAGAAAATAGCTAGTAGGAAGTCAGTTGTGCTCCCTACTTCTGATGAATAGTTCTTGAGCCTTCCTGTGTTTGAAACCTCCCAATTTTCCAAGTAGTTATTAAAAACAGGAAGTGTCAAAAATTGCAAGGCCCAAATTTTGAGATGTGTGGTAGTTTCACTTTAAATCTCATACTTGATTCTCAAATTTTGCAGAATCAAACTGTCATGGGGTGCAGAGCACCCAAGAAGTTCTCTGGGGCACATCAAGGAATCTTCTCCTTGAGAAACTAAACCAGAGGACAAAATCGCATAAGGTAGCTTAGGATTCCCACCCTTCATTCTGGTCTCCCTTGGGTGTGACTTTGGCCTTTGTGTCCTGAAGAGAGAGCCACCCCTCACCAAATTCCTCTAGTCACTACCAGTGGGGGATGGTCCTTCCTCACTAAAGGAACTTTTCACAGTCTTGTCTGATTATTCATGACTGCATTTGGGGTTTTCTTGACAAAGTTACTGGAATGGTTTGCCATTTCCTTCTCCAGCGCATTTTATAGATGAGGAAACTGAGACAAACAAGGTTAAGTGACTTACCTAAGGTCACCCAGCTAGCAAGTGTCTGAGGCCAGATTAGAACTTGGGAAGATATCTTCCCTTCTCTAGGCTCAGCACTCTGTCCACTATACCATCTAGCTGCCCAATACATACATACATACATATGTGTGTATATATTTGTATATATATATATATATATATATATACATGTATGTATATGCGTATATGTATCTCTATGTGTGTATACACACATACATATACATGTACAAACTTGCACTGCATCTGTTTTTCCACCTTGCTGTTAAATCTCTCTCTCCCTGAAATAATGTGTTTTCCAAATAGTGCTTTTCTCTTGTTTTGTTTATTTTTTTCCAAATGTAAAATACCATTTTATGCAATGCTAAGATATTGGGTAAGTAGCATAGTAGATAGAATGCTGAGTCAGAAAGACCTGAGTTCAAATGTGATTTTACACATTAGCTGTATGACCCTGGGTGAGTCATTTAACCCTGTTTGCCTCAGTTTCTTCCTCTATAAAATGAGTTGGAGAAAGAAATGGCAAACTACTCCAGAATCTCTGCCAAGAAAACCCCAAAGGGGGTCATGAAAACTCAAATGACTGAAGAACAACAACAACAAAAAAAAACTAAAAAAAAGTTTATAATGGTAATGCTTTCATACTTTAAAGAGTTTTAAATGAAATTTCTAAAATCCTTTCTCCCATCTTCCCAGTCTATTGTAAGTGAGAGATAAGTTTGATAAGTACTGAAGAAAGTAACTTGCCTTACAAATGGCAAAGCCTTGAATTAACCATCAGGAGTTCTGTCATTTTATGAATAAAGGGATTAGTCTGTTGCATTCACAGACCAGGGGAAAGCTTCTTGTTGGCACTTTTTGACATTTTCACAAGAGGCCTGCAAAACTATGCAATTTCATGAATTCAGTTCAACATTTCAAATTTCCTCCTTCAGCATAATTTTGTGCCTTTGTTGCCCTGTCGGTTTTGAATGGTACTTTATAATTAGGCATGGGGATCAAAGTGAAGATGTAAAGGAAGGTGTATTTTTAAAAAGCTAGCTTTGATACAGGTGTGGATTGCCACGCCCACACTCAGAAGCTTTGCTTATTACACAGTGGATCCACAAACAACCTTTTGTCCATTCTTTTGAGAGAGACATACCTATGTTACAAAGCCAGTTCTTTAAAAAAGGAAGAATGCCATCCCAAAGTACAAATCAAAGGATATACCGACTAAATAAATGATTTGCTCTGCTAAGATATACTAATTCTAAACTAACCAATTTTTAATCATGCAGGCTATTTAAATGACTATTCTGCTTTTATAAATGCCTCATTTCCTATAGGATATATGGATTTCTAATGTCTAGCAAAGTCGATCATCTTGAAAGTTGTGTTTTCCATTTCTTTCTTCTTCTAAAGAGAAAGAAACCAGAATAGAACCTTGAATTGGAATACAGGAAATTACCAATTATTTTTTATGACTTGTACTTAGGCATGTTAAGTTAATGTTCCTTAAAATTCCGAATCATAAGTGGAGATATATTTGATGCACTATTAGACATCTTGTATGGCATAATTGCTAGGAGAATTCTAGTGGCCATTTCTATTTTCTCTGCACTCAAAAATTACTTCTGTCTCTTAACCTTTCTAATTTTTTTTTTGAGGTTGTGTCTTTTGTTTCTGTTATTTTGGATGGGACTACCTTTAAAAGTTTACTTGAGTTGGTAAATTGTTCATAAGAAGACCTTTTGCTGAATTCCCCATCGACCCATTTTCTTCTCAGTAACTCATAGTTTGCCTGTGGCTTTCAAAAGCTCTTAGCAACTCCTCCTCCAGAATGTTTTTTGTAGGCTCTTATGACAATTTCCCATCTCGCCCTCCAGGTTCTTCTCATTTTTTCTTCTTTCTTACTATATTAAGATGATACATTTCTTTCACATTACCATGCTTCACTTTTTTTTGGGGGGGGGTAGCATATGCCTATTACTATTTTGAAATACTATAGAAATATAAAAACTGGGAAGCAAACTCTTTACATATTTTAAACACTTTACCAGTGTAGGATTATAGGAGAAATCTGTTGATGTTTGATACTTTTTCATTCATAAAGATAGATTTCTGGTGTGTTCAGTGTGATGGACTCCTCATTCCATCTTTTATGTCAAGTAATCTTAGCACCAGAAGAATTTAGAGATGACAGGGGCAGCTAGGTGGATTAGTGGATAAAGCACTGGCCCTGGATTCAGGAGGACCTGAATTCAAATCTGGTACCAGACACTTGACAGTTACTAGCTGTGTGAGCTTGAGCAAGTCACTTAACCCTCATTGCCTAAAAAGAAGAAGAAGAAGAAGAAGAAGAAGAAGAAGAAGAAGAAGAAGAAGAAGAAGAATTTAGAGATGATGGAATCTAGGCCCCTTGTTTTAGAAATGGAGACAGTGAGGATCAGAGATGTGACAAGAAAAGGTGAATTCATACAGAGAAGAAAATGGCAAAACCAGCATTTGGGACCTAGGTTGCCTACTCCTTGTGTGTCATCATGCTATTAAATCAGATTTACCAAGCTTTATTTTTGCTAGCTGTGACTCTTTGTAGACTTAGGAAAACCTTTTGAGCTATTCAAACTAGAATTTTAAAATAATTATTGTCAGAAATTAAAAAATAATTGTCTTAGAAAGCAGAGATTAGATACGTAAGGGTGGGGCCAAAGTAATAAATTATAAAAAGGAAACAAAGTCGAAAAATATAATATGTATATGTGTGTGTGTGGATTTTCTTTAGTTTAAATGACACATGGGAATAAATGCTCTGATACTGAAGTAGAGAAAAGCTAGCCTATCCTTGCACTTCATTAAAAGTCTGAGTTTTACAGTGCCACCTGGTGGGTTAGTGAAGAGAAACATAGCCATCAACTGGCTCTCTATGAAAAAAGTTCAAAGCAATTTAATATTCATTATTTAATTAAATCCTCAAAATGCCAATTGATAAGCATTTATTAGGTGCTTTTTATGTGCCTTTGGACAGTTAGATGGCACAGTGCATAGAGCACTGGCCCTTGAGTCAGGAAGACTCATCTTCCTAAGATCAAATCCAGCCTCAGACAATTACTAGCTGTATGACCCTGGGCAAGTCACTTAACCCTGCTTTCCTCAGCTTCCTCATCTGTAAAAGGAGTTGGAGAAGGAAATGTCAAACCACTCCAGTACCTTTGCCAAGAGCACCCCAAATGGGGTCATGGAGAGTCAGATATGACTGAAAACAACTGAACAACAATGAATTCCATGTACCAGCCACTGTGCTAAGACTAATGAAGGGATTCACTGAGATAGAAGAATGTCTGAAGCTGTTAACTGACAATGTCCAGTTTTGTGGAGACCTGTCAGGAACAATCAATCAGCAAGTATTCATTAAGTGTCTACCTACTGTTGTGGGTCCAAAGTCCCCCAGAAGTTCTCTGGGGCACATTGAGGAATCTTCTCCTTGAGAAACTAAACCAGAGGACAGATATGCCTAGAGAGATAAGCAGAACCAGATAGGACTAGCTTTGGGACCTCCACCCTTCATTCTGATCTCCCTTGCCCCTGGGGAGATAAGTTTGGGTGTGGCTGTGGCCTTTGTGTCCTGAAGAGAGAGATGGCTTGAGAGATCCATAACCACCCCTCACCCAATTCCTCTAGCCACCACCAGTGGGGGATGGTGCTCCCTCACTAAAGGAACTTTCCACAGTCAAATGGTCACCCCCCACCCCCATCATTTCTCTATAAAAGTACCTGCCAGTCTCCTGCTCAAGCAGATTAGTACCTCAGAGCCACATGCTTTGTTCCATACCTTTCTTCCCATGAGAAGTCCAAGGATTTCTTTCATGGTTTCCCTTCCCCCCCTCCCTTCCCTTGCCCCTAAATAAACTACCATCTTATTCTAACTGCTTTTGTGTGCAAGAGGGTGTAATTCTTTAGAGAGGAATTCCTAAGAACCCCAAGCCCATACCCATTTTCCCCCATAACACTACTGCCAATCACTATGATAATGATTGTGAGATACAGTGGGAAATAAGACAAAAATGAAGAGTCCTCAAGTAGCTTACATTTTAGGTAGCTAGCTGGAGAAATTAAGAGATCTTTGCATTTGGGGTCAGGAATACCTGAGTATGAATCTTTCCCCAAACATTTAGTAGTTCTGTTGGTGTTGTTCAGTTGTGTGGCTCTTCATGACCGCATTTGAGGTTTTCTTGGCAAAGACCCTGGAGCGGTTCGCCATTTCCTTCTCCAGCTTTTTATAGATGAGTGAACTTAGGCAAAAAGGGTTAAATGCCTTGCCCAAGGTCTCACAGCTAGTAAGTGTCTGAGGCCAGATTTAAACTCAGAAAGATAGGTCTTCCTAACTCCAGGTCCAGCACTTTGTCCACTGTGTCGTGTAGCTGCCCCTAGCTGTGTAACCTTAACCCAATTTCCTTAGATCCCAATTTCCTTAATTGTAAAATGAGAAAGTTGGACTCTAGCCTCTGAGGTCCTTTTTAGCTTTATATTTAGGATCTTATTAGAGGAAAGAAAATTCTATCTATCATCTGTCTATCTATATACATATATATAAAATGTATATACCTATATGCACATATGTGTATGTATATGGGTAGTACATATGAAAACAATGCATGTATATTATATTTATGTGCCTGAAGTGGAAGGGTTTGAGATTGACTCCTAAAATGAACCTGACGTCTGGACATTCAGAAGCTTTTCACTTTAAAGTGATAGAACTGTGAGACATCATACAGAATTCAGAGCTGAAAGGGACTTTAAAGACCATCTGGTCCAGCCTTCTTGTTTTAGCTGTAAGAAAAATAAGATCCAGAGGGATTAAGTGAATGGTACCATTTAATAGATGAGTGACCACAGCAAGGCTTCTGA
The DNA here is from genome assembly GCF_019393635.1 of Dromiciops gliroides. Taxonomy (NCBI): domain Eukaryota; kingdom Metazoa; phylum Chordata; class Mammalia; order Microbiotheria; family Microbiotheriidae; genus Dromiciops; species Dromiciops gliroides. Next base: position 313,784,152 of record NC_057863.1, on the reverse strand, counting down.
ACTTCACTGGTCCTCAGTTTTCTCATCTGTAAATTATCTAATAAAGTACTAGTTACTTCACCGGACTATTGGGAAAAGCATTTTGAAACTGTTAAGTGATAAAGAAATGCATTTTAAACTACTAATACGATCTTTTCTCTGTCCTCAGCTTGACTCCATTTTTCTTCTTCAATACTTACTGTGTGAACAATGGAGAGAATCATAGCCTTTGATGATCATAGCTCTTGGAAAATGATCCCTGCTTTTATACTTGGACTGAATTCTCCCCAGGTTCATTTCTGGGAAGACTACAGCTGTATACATTTTACCACCTTCCCACACTGGGGACACAGAAACATCAACTCTTTTAAAAAGGCAGGACAGAAGAATAAGGAATAAAGGGAAGAAATGAAATTTAAAAAAAAATTCTTTCCATTCTTCCACTAAAGGAAGGTCTGTCAGTTCCTAGGGGTCAACCTCTTTTGAAACATAGAACAGCAAGCTCACATGTATTTTACTTTAATTTTAAATAATATTTTATTTTTCACCAATAAATAGAAAGAAACAATTTTTAACCTTCATTATTGTTTTTTTAAAGTTTTGAGTTCCAAATTATATTCCTCTTCCTTCTGCCTCCCTCAGATAGTAAACAATCTGATATAGGTTATATATATGTGAAAATGTAAAATATCTCCATAATAGTCATTTTGTGCAAGAAGAATTGAATAAATGAAAGAAAGAAAGAAAGAAAGAAAGAAAGAAAGAAAGAAAGAAACAAAGAAAGAAACAAAGAAAGAAAGAAAAATAGTATGCTTCAGTCCATATTCAGACAATATCAATTCTTTCTCCGGAGGTAGGTAGCATTTTTCATCATGAGTTCTTTGGAATTGTCTTAGACCATTGTATTGCTGAGAATAACCAAGTCATTCATAATTCTTTATCATACAATGTTGCTGTTACTATGTGCAATGTTCTCCTGGTTCTGCAAACTTCATTTGGTATCAGTTCATGTAAGTCTTTCCAGTTTTTTTCTGAAAGCATCCTTCTTGTCATTTCTTATAGCACAAGAAGATTTCATTAGAATAATATACCACATCTTGCTTAACTATTCCCCAGTTGGTGGGCATCCCCCAAATTTTCAATTCTTGGTCAATGCAAAAAGAGCCACTGTAAATATTTTGTATTAACAGGTTCTCTCCCTGACTCCCTTTTAAAAATGTCTTTGAAGCCTGCATGTATTTTGTCTGTCTTCTGAATTCCTCTCTTCCTTTCAGCAGTATATACATCCTTGTCCCAAGATAGGTCTGACTTAAAGTCAGATAACTATTATTACTATTACTCATTTTGGGGGGATCATGCACCCTCAAAACCCATTTCAGAGGGCATTGGGCAAAGAAAGCTCATCAGTTCTCAGGATATTCCATGGATTTTCTTGCAAATGAAACCAAACAAGAATAAAACAAAGTGAAGACTTCAAGATATTCATTCTCCACCCTTTTGTCCCAAATTCCTGCCTTTATTATGCAAGTGTGACCAGTAACAAATCTCTTTTTTCTTTAAGTTACTTTATGCCAATAAATACTGAACATGGGCCTAAAACAAAGGATTATATCATTTATATTGATATGGGGAGAAAGTGCATGGGTCCTTAAGATTCCTCTATAAAGAATTACACTCTCATGCAAGTCCTATTTAGGAATAAAAGAACAGGTTTATTGGGGTACGAGAGAAGGAAGGTTTTGGAGAAACAAAATGCTTTCCTCCCAGACTAGCTTGGGGAGCACCTTTTTATAGAGTTCAGATGGCAGGTAAGAATGTCCCTTATTGGGTGATGGGCTGGGGGTCCTCTGGTGGTGGGCTGGGGTAGGTGATGATCGGTTGTGAGCAATCTGGTGATGGGCCTTAACTCCATCCTGGTGGGTCTGAGCAGTCTGCTTGTGGGTGGTTCCCGGTGGTCTTCTCCTGGTGTAGTCACTCCCAACAGGATTACCTCATCCAGGTGCTCATGAGGTCTGGAATGTGGGGTGGTGGTCCTGGAGCATGCTCAGTTCTATCTGGTGCTGCTTATCTCTTTTGGGTATATATGTCCTTGATTGAGCTCAAGAAGAGGCCTACTTGATTTCAAGGGAAAACTTCTGAGTTCCTTGACCTCCCCAGACACTTTTGGAGTAACCAGGGCCTATAATCATCCCATAACAATATCACCAAAGAAATAATTTATTTTCTTCTGAAGCTGCTTTATACTGTGAAATGTAGGGAGAAAGGAGGAAAGGGCAGGGGAAGTATGTGATAGATGGGAGAACCATCACCACTATTGCCATCATCATTATTGACTCCATACTCAGTAAAGGTCACTGTGGCCTTACTCTATCCTTGGAGTCTTCCCCTAAGGAAAAGCATTGGTTATGTATCTCCCAAGTAAGCACTAAAGGTCCAGGGACTCTTGTTTGATCCTGTTTCTTTCTGTATTTCAATTTAATTAAAAAAGCTTAATGAATATTAAGCACCTACTGTGTACCAGGCACCAAGGATACAAAGACAAAAACCAAGCAGTCCCTTCTGTCAAGGAGCTTACATCTTAGTGGGGGTGGGGAAGTGGGAAGGGGAAATTCACATAGATCAATATACAAAGTGAATTCAAATTATTTCTGGAAGTGGAGTTTGGAAAGCACTAACACTTTTGAGAACATGTAGGAAAAGGCACTTGAACTCATGCTGCAAAGGAGTCTGGGACTACCAGAGACAGAGGTCAGGAAGAAAAGCATTTCAACACAGTGAATAGGTATTATTTTTGTATAATAATAAGTTATTTTGTATTATAATAATATCAAGCCTTTACATAGCATTATAAAGTTTGCAAAGTGCTTTATTAATATCATCTCATTCAATAGTAACCTTTGGAGGTAGGTGCTATTATTATGAGACAAAGTTTAAGTCACTTGCCCAAGATCACATAGCTATTTAGTGTCTGAAGCTAGATTTGAACTTGAGTAAGGTCTTCCTGACTCCAGAATTGAGTGTTGTATCCACTCTACCACCTAGTTGGCTATGTAAAAGCATGGTGATGGGAGATGGAATGTCATAGATTGGAAGGCAAGTAGGCAATATGGCCTTGGAAGACCATCATTAAAAATAAATAAAGCAGCCAGAGATTATATATATTAACTTCTACTCATTTTGATATCCTCTGGATCATTCTAACTTGATATTTTGGTGGGTAGATTTCTTTTTTAAAAATAGTATTTTATTTCTTCCAATTACACATAAAGAAAGTTTTCAATGTTCATTTTTGTGAGATTTTGAATTCCAAAGTTTTCTCCCTCCCTCCCCTCCTTCCATCCCAAAGCCATAAAATGATCTGATATAGGTTATGCAGTACAATCATGTTAAACATATTTTCACATTAGTCATGTCGTAAGAGAAGAAGCAAAACAAAAGGAAAAAAAAACAAAAGAAAGAAGAAACAAAAAAAAGTCAAAATAATTTGCTTCAACCTGCATTCAGCCTCCATAATTCTTTTTCTGGATGTGGAGAACATTTTCCATCATTTGGTATTGTATTGGATCATTGTATTGCTGAGAAGAGCTAAGTCTAACACAGTCGGGGTAGATTTCATTTTAAATGAATGCACATTGATTGAGGTCATGATATCCCAATAGTTAGGGATTTGTTTTCCTTAAATATATCCTGTAGGTGTTCTTTTAAAGTTATATATGAATCTGAATTCAGGAGATGGTAAACAGAAAGGATAAAGGCAAATGGATAGGAAAATGGGACATGAGAAGGGAAGAGGAAGTGTATATTTGAAAGAAAATGAAAGAGACTCAAAATATGGAAAGTTACAAGAAAACCCAGAAGTAGTTACACTGGGTTTGAGCTATATAAATCTTAACATTTATGGTTTTTTTTTTTCCTAATAAATTTAGGAGGGACAAAGAATTCACTTCACCAATTATATCTAAGGCCAGTATAACTTCATGCTGATAAAAGAGGACATTTCAGGGAAACAAGAATGGTGAAAATCTTTGGAGAGATTTAAAACCCTCAAATTCTGTCCATCTCCTTAGAAAAGCAACTCTATCTATTCAAGAAGGAGGAATGTCTCTGTGCTAAGATTAACAAGCTCTCCCACATCCATGCATGAGGTTTATCATCAGTATTCAAAATCTAGTTAAGTCCATAGAAACTACAGTTGCTAGGAAACTGACTTTTTTTCTTTCCCTTTGGCTAGTGCTTTGCTCATCTCGCTCCTGATCTCCCTATTAATTAGTTAGGACCAACAGATTATAAAATTCCTTGTTCATTTTAAAGAGCCAAAGACCCTTCTTCCTAAGGCCTTTGATCAGGACTACATTTCTTCACCCGGGACCACTGTACACTTCTTTGTCCAAATGCATAGTTTGTGTGAAGGATCTCATTACACTCTTTATTCTATTCTGAAGTTATTTTCTCTGAATAGTTTAAAATGTTTTTTTCCATTTCACATCACTTTTCCAGTATTACTACTCTCTTACATATACTCCTTTCAGTGGTTTTCATCCACAAAGTAGCCTTATTTCAAAGGAATTCTGTGCTTTAGTCACCAGGGCACCTCAAGAATTCACTTTCTCTGTTGAAAACTACAGAGAAAGCTTTATGGAAAAAAAAAATAATTCGCGAAAAGACCAATGATTTTCTTCTAATGTCAAGTCAGCAATTTAAAAAAAATCAAATTGCTCGGTCATATTCCATTTGTTGCAGTCCATGGTTTGGAATAACAATTCTTTTACTTTTTGGTCTAGATATATGATTTTATTAGTGTAAGGAACTCCCATTGAAGAAACTCCTTCCACCAGTGCAATAAATAATTGAGAACGGGGGCACTGAGATTTTCAGTGACTTGCCCAAGGTCACGCAGTTAATATGAATCAGAGGCAACCCAGGTCTTCCTGAACCTGTTTGGCTCTTTACCTATATTATACCAACTTGCCTCTCATGTATTGATGTAAGCTTACATTTAAATGCATTTTACAATTTATAAAGTACTTTCCTTGTAATAACTCTATGAGATGGATAGTATAAGTGTTATTTTTGATGAGGAAATGGAGGATCCCTAGAGCTTTCCTAAAGGCTAAATGACTTTGGCTTGATCACATGGCTACAAAGTGGTATTACAAAAATTCAAAAATCTAGTTCCTATGCCTCTTAGGACTGAACCTTTATCATTGCTCCTAGACCAACTGTCTCTCATTGGTTGAAACGATTTTTGTCTCTACTTCTTCTTACCTTTATAAAAGAATGTTATTGTTTCATGTTAAGCAATAGACTAAGGACTCTGTGGAGACAACATGATCTTTGAAAACTGTTATCTTTAATGTTTGCAAAGCATTTTCCATTTGATCCTTACAACAGTTCTGAGAGGTAGGTAATCCCCATTTTACAGATGAAGAAACTGAGCCTGACAGAAGTTAAGTGACTTGCTCAGGATCACAAAGCTAGAAAGTATTCAAGATTCAAACTCAGGTCTTCCTGTCTCCAAGTCGAGCATTCTGTGCCATCTAGCTGCCTCAATCTTTAGATTCAACAACTGTAAAAGTCAGGCACAGTCATAAGAGTCGAACAAAATGACTTTTCCAAGTTATATATTCTGGCCTGTCCATCAGTCAAGCAGATTATAGAATCACTTATCAGCATGGGCCTAAGTCATAAAGGAAAAGAGATCGTGTGTCCTAGTCCCAAGCTAGACTGTAACACTCTATGAGGGTAGGCATTTGGGGTCTGCAAAAATCAAGGCTTCATAGATTTGCAGCTGGGGGGAGGTCTCAAAGGTTATTTAGTCCATAGAATTTGTTTTACTGATGAGGAAACAGAGGCCAAGAAAGGTTAAATAACTTGGCCAAGGTCATTCAAATAATGATTGTCAGAGCCAAAATAAGAAACCAAGTCTTCCAATTCCAAAGCCATCACACTTTCCACTGAACCATGGTAGGTGCTTAAAAAATGCTGAATAAACTGAGTTCCCAAATGCACATGTTATTGAAAATTTTAACAACTAGAAAGTAGGAATGCATTATGGAATTTGTTAAATTTATTTAGGGCTATCTGCACACCTCAGATTATTCATTAAGTACATAAGAGCATGTTAGTGGACATTTAAATTTTCAGGAATTAATTGAAGAGGTAAGTTTAAATTTTATATTTTTGGCCTAGAGAATTTTTATTTTATGATGAAAATTTATTTAGGTAATGAATGAATGAATGAATGATTTCTTTTTTAAAAAGCATTTATCAAGTGCTTATTATGGGAAAGTAAAAAGGATGACATTTATGTAGGATTTTAATGTTTGCTGAGTACTATGCATAAATCATCTCATTTGGAGCCTCAAAAATTTTTCTGAGGTAACAACTACAATTATTTTCCCCATTTTATAGATGAAGAAATTAATATGACAAAGGTGAGGTCTCTTGGCTTTGATAGCATAGCAATTAAGTGTCAGAGGTTGAATTTTAACCCATCTTCCTTGCTTCACTCACCTTTTATATTATATATACAAGGCTTACAAATCTGAAACAGTTGATGATGTTAATAGGCCTGTCTTGAGGACAGGGGCCATGCTTTATTGCTATTTGTATGTTCACCACCAAGTGTAATGCTCTAACTATAACAGGTACATCATGGGATCATGGCTCTGTAGCAGGAAGGGACCTCAGAAGCCATCTAGTTTAATACCCTCCTCCCCAAGTTTACAGATGAAGAAATTGAATCCAGGGAGGTAGTGACTTTCCCAAGGTCATACAGATAGTAAACACCAGAGATAGGATTTGAACCTAGGTCTTCTAACTCTAGAACCAGTCAGTGCTTTTTCTAAGTGCTCACTAAATGTTTCTTGATGATGATAAATAAAATGCCAATGTGAGCAACAGAGATAATTAATAGTATAGAAGTTCTGCAAAGGAAGTAAGCAACATAGGCTACAATGTATGGAGAAGGTTGAATGGAAAAGATGGGATCTGAGCTGGCATTTGAAAACTAGGAGAAACTGGAATTGTGAAAAGCAATGCCTTGGTGTGAAGGAGCATGTACCAAGATGGGGAGCTGGGAATAAGCAAGACAGGTTTGTTGGGTACAAAGGGGTTGAATTGAATCTTCTAGAATATTCCAGTAGCTTTATCACTAGTCTCCTTTCCATGCTTACTCCTCTAATCCATCTCAGTGACATTTTTCTGACCTCTACTGCTGACATTCTCCAAAGGAAAGGGAATGGTGTGGGAGATACATAAAAGAAGCAACAATCACTGAAACTGTTGCATTTATATTATCTTTGATTCCCTTCTGCTCTATGTGTCAGGTATATAGGGTCACTGTGGAGACGAGCATGTAGAAACTATTGAGGACACCCTTGAGATGCAGTCTCGATTTCCTTCCCTTCATGGAAAGCATAGAGACATACAGAACATAAACAAAGAAGATAAGTTACTATGGGTTCCAGAACATCATGACTACAATGTCTCATGCTGAAAATTTTTCTCCCTTTCTTCTTTTTTCTCCCCACTGTCTTACACATTGTGTGTCAAGAGAACTGTGAGATCAGTGGGACCCTCAAAGTATGATTGTTCATTTTGGGTCTAAGGGTACTTAAGTATTTGAGAAACAACTGCCCCTGCTCCCATCTCCAACATTAAGAATACCACTATACATCTGGTTTTTTTTTTCTTTCTAAGTAAAACACTCCTCTGTCATATGACTTTTCCTAGTTTTTGCTTCCAACCACCATTGTCCAAAGATCTTCAACAATTGTCCATTGCCACTGAAAAAATCCATAGATTTTAGTTCAATATTCACAATACTTAACAATCTGGTTCCAACCTACATTCCCCGTCTTATCTCCTGATTTCTCTTCAGGTTCCTAATGTTTTAATCATACTATGACCCAGTGCTATCAGGAGTCACTCCCATTCTTTTCCACCTCTTTGGCTTAGTTCAAAGCTTTCCCTACACCCAGAAGGCCTTTTCCTTACAGCTCTACCAGTTCTCCTTCAGGGCCCAACTCAAACATACCTCCTTTATTAACCTTCCCTTATTCCCCTATAGTATTGTTATTAGATAAGTGTCCTGCACCATGCCTAGGTATATCAGCTATTTCCACCATCATCAAGATTTAGGAAAGCTACAGCACTTGGACACCTAGGCTTCAGTGGAGCATCTTTACAAACTATTGTGAGGTCAGTACTAGCCAAGATATTTAAAAAAGAGTAATGGCTGTTTTTAGTCACCAGGTTGACTGACTCTTGTACTTTTAAGAAGCCTTGATGGTTCACAGTGGGACAACATACAGGTAAGGCTACAGGATTTGGGAAAGGCATGTTTGTATCTTCCAGGTTTCCCACAGAAAGAAATGGTCCCACCTCAGTGTCCCTTCCCTGGACAGCAAACTAGAAAAGACAGATGAGAGTATATATGGGTCTGAATGTCCCTTCTCCAGCTCCCTAGTTTCCCCTAGCGGCAGCATCTGAGACCATCCCTGGGTCTATAAGGGAGCCAAATTTCTTGTGATGATAGAAATTTTGGGGTATAGCTCAAGCTGCCTTTCTGATATTGTATTTATTTTGATAGTCTGCCTTATCATCTTCAGGGTCTGTTTGAGGGCCCAGACATAAATAACACCCTGACCAAGTCCACAATTACACATTACACATCTATTATGTGCCAGGTAAAGTGCTAAATACCGTGGATACAAAGAAAGGCAAAACAGCTCTGAACTCAAGGAGCTCACAGTCTAATGAGAGAGAATACATGTAAACAACTATGTACAAAAAAAAGATATATCCCATATACATTGGAAATAATTTCAGAGGGAAGGCCCTAAGTTTACTAAGGGGAACCAAGAAAGGCTTCTTGTAGAAGGTGGGATTTTAGCTAAGACTGAAAGGAATTCAGGAAGCAGCAATAAGGAGGGGGAACACTCCAATGCTGAGGGACAGTTAGTATAGAAACAGAGATGGATTGTCTTGTTTGAGGAACAGCAAAAAGGTCACTGGTGCTGGATGACAGAGGACTAGAGATGGGTAAGGTTATAAGAATAGTGGAAAGGTTAGAAAGAGCTTGGTTCTGAAGGTCTTTAAAAGCTAAATGGTAGGGGCAGCTAGGTGGCGCAGTGGATAGAGCACTGGCTCTGGAGTCAGGAGTACCGGAGTTCAAATCCAGCCTCAGACACTTAACACTTACTAGCTGTGTGACCCTGGGCAAGTCACTTAACCCCAATTGCCTCACTTTAAAAAACAAAAACAAAAAAAAGCTAAATGGTGATATATTGTATCTGAGAGGCAATAGACACCCATGGGTGTTTATTGAATGGAGGCTGGGGGAATATTTAGACCTACACTTTAAGAAAATTGATTTAACAGCAGAGTAGACTGGAGTGAGGAGAGACTTGTTCCAGGGAGGTAGTCTAGACTGACAGTAACTAGGTATTCAGTGGTGAGGGCTGGCACAAGAATGGTGGCCAGGCCAGAGAAGAGCAGGAGGCTTAAACAAGTGATATTATGAAGGTAACAACAACAGGCCTTGGCAACAGATGGAGGATGAGAGAGTTAGAAGTCAAGAATGATCAGTTGCAACATAGATCGTAAGTCTAGGTGCTGGGGAGCATGGGATCGATCATCCTTGAGCATATACTTAATGTCCCTGTGCTTATAACTTTCAAAACACTTTCTAGCTATGTTATATCTTGAAAAACAGTCTAAGGCATTTGCATTTTTTTTAATTGTGTAGGCAATGGGATATCCTAAATGTTTTTTTTTTTTGTTTGTTTGTTTTTTGTCTTTTAGTGAGGCAATTGGGATTAAGTGACTTGCCCAGGGTCACACAGCTAGTAAGTGTTAAGTGTCTGAGGCTGGATTTGAACTTAGGTACTCCTGACTCCTGGGCCGGTGATCTATCCACTGCACCACCTAGCTGCCCCGTCCTAAACGTTTTTGAATAGGGTAGTATCTTGGTGAAATCAGTATATTAGTAAGATTAATTTAACATTGGTAGGCATTAAAGTTTAGAGTGAGTGCCTGGATGTAAGCAGAGAGTTGTACAGTAAGAAAGAGATGAAGGGAATTCATAAGTCAGAGTTCTAAAGTTATGGCAATGAAAATAGACATAGATAAATAAATAGATGAGAGGTCTTCATTCAGTTACTTTAATTCACCCACTTCTACTCCAACTTCTAAGAAATTGTCACCTGTTGTAGAATGTTTCTTTTTCCTCTCTCCTTTTTTTGGTTCTCTTTCCGTTTCTTTTCCTCTTCCTGTAGCCTGGAGTAGTGGATTGATTGGGAATAAAAGGGCAAAAGAAAGGTCGATCTATTCAGCTTTTTTTTATTATTTCATGCATCAAGCCTGAATATAAAATAATGCTTGTCTGGTCTGCTTCAAATTCTTAATGCTGTGAGTAGTAAATCAGTTGCTTCTGGGCTCCAACCACATTGAACCAGGCTAGTCATATACCTGAATATATGAGGTATGAGTTTAAAGTAATGTGACACCCTTAGGTATCACCTCGTACCCATCAAACTATCACAGATGCTTAAAAGATGGGAAAACTTATTGTTGCAGGGACTGTGGGAAGACAGGAATGCTAATTCACTTTGGGTAGAGCTGTGAATTGGTTAAGTCATTTTGGAAAACAATTTAAAATTATGTACAAAAAATTACTAGAGGGGGCAGTTAGGTGGCACAGTGGCTAGAGCACTGGCCCTGGAGTCAGGAGTAGCTGAGTTCAAATCGGTCTCAGACGATTGACACTTACTAGCTGTGTGACCCTGAGCACGTCACTTAATCCCAATTGCGTCACCAGAAAAAAAAATACTCGATTGTTCATTCACTTTGATCCACAGACTTTAATATATGGGTTATATCCTAAAGCAATTACTTAAAGCATGAAATAACCTATGTGTATCATGATATTCATAGTAGCATGATTTATGATAACAAAGAGCTATGAACAAAATATATTCCCAGCCATGGGAGAATAACTGAATGGATTATGTTGTATGGTGGAAAGAGCATTGGCTCAGCACTAAGAAAACCTGTTTTCAAATCTTGCTTCTGATACTTACAGCCTGTGTGACCTTGGGTAAGTCACTTAACCTCTTATGATCAATCATTGCCTAGCACAGACCTCACTTGGCCATCCCAACCCCGGGACAGTGACTCTCTGACTTGTTTCACCTCAACCTGCCTCTACACTAACAAGGTGGGGTTTTCCCAAAGTGATAGTGGTTGCCACAAATCACTCTATAGGGTCACTATTCCAACTAACACACTAATTCCTGAGTCCCCACTGGCCTATCTCCTGTGACCAAATCAGATAATACTCAACTATTCTTACTAAAACATTTACTGAAAATTCAAAGAAAATATAGTATTTATGTATCATTCCACCCATAGACCTCAATCACACTCTTCCATCAAGGTACTTGTGGGGAGAATGGGCAATAAGGAGTGCATATGCCCAGGACTAGCTATTAATAAATCTGGAGCTTCCAATTTCAAAATCTTCTGTTTCAGGACGTGTCTATTAAACAGTTTCTTGTAGCTTCCATGCTGAGCAGATAATGTCTCCACTACTAAGTTTGGCTGGTCCATTTTGTGTGGTATTGATATTTCACTGTGCAGGACATCACAGCTGGTTAAGTTGATCTGGGCTGTCTTGAGGATGATCCACTACCATGCTGATCCTCAGCTCAATTGGGCTTACTTCTCATCAGCAACTGCAACATCTCCCACTCTAAGTGCTCAGTTTAGCTGGAAGACTGTTGTATTCTCTCAGCAAAAGTTAGTGTTCCTTAGCCTGAGTTTGGCAATAATAGGCGGCTAGAGAAGCTCTAAAAGGATCAAGGGAATTCATCTTGAATACTCTTGAATTCAGTCAGGCTCCTAACCTCAGGGATAATTGACACCTCTGTCTTCCTTGCTCACCAAATCCACTAAATGCATTTACAAATACACAAACACAAACACATATACACATACAGAGATATAGGTATATTTTGTGCACATGTGTATGGGTGTACACATGTTCACCCATGCACACATGTGTGTATATTTATTATATATTTTATATTTACTATATAAACAGTTATATATTTATATTAGTAAAAAATATTTATATATTTATTATTATACCTTGCCAGGTAAAACAACAAGCATTTACTGAATTTGTAACCCTTGTCCCAAAGCCCATTGGGATGGAATTTTCTCCTTATTGATGGAGGTAAATGCCCTGCCCTGGGTGAAAGATGGGGCAGAGTTGACACAGTAGGAGAGTTCTAGCCTTCATCAATTTGAGATACTTCAAATTGCAAGTCACTTCAGGTACTTCTAGCTTCCAGCTTCAAGAAGGAAGATGGAAAAGACCAAACCTACTCCAGATTGCTGAAGGACAAGACTCTGGGAAGATGTGAGAGTAACTGGCAGTTTCTATCATGTTCCTATTTGCAACTTGTTATTCTAGAGACTCAAAGGAATTTCCCCTTGGGTGGTTGTGCTGAGTTATCTAGCTCTTAATGGGAAGGCTCCTTCTTTCTGCATTTTTTCTGTATTCTCTCTATAGTCTATGTATACCTTCTCTGATTTTTGTGGTTTTTTTCTACAATTTGTATAATTTTTTCCCCCCATTTGCTATGTGTGTTCATTGTAGAACTGGCATTCAGTGGGAAAGGGAGACAAATTGATCAGAAATTAGAATGAACCTGATATCATATATATCCCTTGGACAAATAATATTTAAGGGACCAGAGAATTCAAACCTGGCTGGTACCCCACCCCCTTCTCTGAGGAGAGCAGAATGGTTTCCAGTCCTAACTTCCTGATTCCCCTTATGGCAGGAATTAAAGTCCCCCTTGCAGAAAAGGGTGGAACCTGGGGAAGAGGCTAGAGATGCATATTCTGCCTTCTTTTGATCCACACAAGGACAGTCACCTTTGCATGTGGAGTCTATACATATACACACATACATACATACACACACAAATATGTATGTATACACATGCACACATATACATTTAGTATGAAATATAAAATATACATGTATATACATATAATATGTACATATCTATATAACTATATCTATCTCTTTATGTATATGTGTGTGTATCTGAAGCTTAGGCATTTTAAGAAATAAGGAACAAGTGCATTGTGGCACACAGTCTGACCTAGCACAGTGTCTGGCACATAGAAAATTGTTTAATAAATATTAATTGTTAGATTGATTGAGTGACTGACTGTAAAGACACAGAGGTGAGAGATCAATTATAAATGCCTTTTTTTTTGTCTAGTACATAGAATTCACAAAAGGGAATAATGTGGAAAGATGTCTAGAATGGTATCACAGAATTTAGGGTTACTAAAGAATCCCCACCACAAGATATTGATCTAGGTAATCCACCAGAATGCTTGAAGCCTTCTGCTACCCCTTGAGGTAACCTACTTCCATTCTGGAGATTGCAAATTGATCAAAAGTTTTGTCACAGGTCCTTAACCTTTGTGTGGTTGTGTGGTGTTGTGTGTGTGTGTGTGTGTGTGAGTATATCTTCAAAGGAAACTATAATGAAGATGTATTTTTCCCATTCAAGTATGTGTACCCCTCAAAATTGCCCATGGTTTACCCTCTGCCAGATTAAGAATCTGCTTTGCCTCAAGCCTAAATTTGTTTTGTTCTTTACCTGCTACACATTTCTCTTGATTCTATCCTCTTATGCTAGACAAAGCAAGTCTAATTATTATCCATAGCCATATCTAGGTGGCAAAATGGATAAAGCAGTGGCCCTGGATTCAGGAGGACTTGAGTTCAAATCTGGCCTCAGATACTTGACACTTGCTAGCTGTGTGACCCTGGGCAAGTCACTTAACCCTCATTGCCCCACCAAAAAATAAAAGATGATTCAAATACTTTAAGACAGCTATGTTATCATTCCTGAGGACCCTTTTCTCTAAGATGACATTCCCAGGTCCTTCAATGATTTTCATATGGCATGATATCAAGGCTTTTTGCCATCCTACCTGGTGGAAACTAGCTTATAAACAGCTTAAAATGATAAGCTAAAGAGTTTGTTATTCATCCGAATGTTATAAGTGGAAACTAGCTTTCTGGATCAGGGAAACTGGTCATCTTCATGCATGAGGAAGTTTATTTTAGCACCTGTAAGGAGGATGGACCTTCAAAGGGGAAGAATGTTAAATAACAGTCCAATTAAGAGGTTGTGGCAAGAGTCTAGGTTTTAAGGACCTAAATTAGGGTGGTAGGCTGGTGAGTGGGAACAGATCTCTAAGATGTTTGTGAATATAAAATCAACAAGGATTGCAACTCATTGGTTATGGAGGACAGGAGGGGGATGGAAAGGAAGAAGGAATGGTCAAAGAAGAGAGACACCAAGTTTGCAAATCTAGATGATTGAAAGTTTGGAAAATAGATGGTTTAAGGCAAAAGACTATGCATTTTGTTTTGGATTTGTTGAATTTGAGATGCCTAGGTGACATCCAGATGAAGATGCAAAGAAACAATATATACTTGCATTCCTCACAGTTGTCTTCGTGGAGTAGACACAATTTTCTGATGACATAATATGTTATTAATAACAATATGCAAACAATATACAGACTTTTTACATCTCTCCCCATGTATGTGTTAGGGCCAAATTCAGTATGGGGAGAGTTAATTGGGCAGCTCACCAAAATACTGGGGTTCAGAAAATAATGGGGGACCTCTAGGTCCAGAGTTTCCCTTTCCCCAAACTGCCTCTTTTTCAGTTATGTTTCCCAGACTAATAAGAATGGAGATTAACAGATTCTTTTCCACAAACAAATCAGGTTTTATTAATAGTAACAAAATTTACAACCCAAGTGGACTTTAATAAATCCAGGTACAATGAGAAAGGGGATAGAGAGAGGGAAAAACATGTCCCACTTTACAGATAGTTAGAATCTAAGTCTCCAGGGTAAAAAGGCCTCCCAATACCTCGAATAAGCTCTACTTCTTCAGATACTCAGAACAGCTTATCTCAAACAAAAACTGACTCAAACCCCAAACTTGTTTCCAGCTCAGCTGGTATAACAAGCCAGCCTCACTGAAAGGAACACAAACTCACCACAACCTGGAATCTGCAGTTCTAAGGAGAATCAGCTTTGCAATGTCTCCTGGTTAGGTCCGAGGATCAAACGATCAAACAACACCAGCTCCCCTTTGCCCTCTCCCTTCCTTCTCTGTCCCTCTCTGAGAGTCTCTCTCCCCCTTCCTGCCTCTCTCACAGGTAGGATGGTTCTAAAACAATGCTGAGCCTCCAATTGGTTCAACATACCTCCTGGGCTGTCTCCATTATAATTTGTCCATGCCCATGCAGGCATGGGGGAACTCCTAGTTGGGGGTTAGGTACTGAGTTTGATACTTTGACTCAATAAATGTTCCTTGTGTTGTTTGTTCCTATAATCTCTTAAAATACACACCCATCTTCTCTTAGCCTTTTAAAGCTTGCATCTTTTCAGTCTGACCATGATGAAGCAAAGATGGGGTCATAAAAACTCCAAATCACAATTAATTCCTTACATATGTATATGTCTATATCTATTTGTATAGATATAGATAGACACACACACACACACACATGTGCACGTATCCCTTAGTTTGCATTGTATTATAGTTATTGACACCTGGTGTGTGTATGTGTAAGGTATACCTGTAATCAGAAAAGTGAGAGAAGAAAGGGAACAAGCAGGCTTCCTCCTCTGCATGTTTTATTTCACCTCTGTATTGGGTACAAATTACTTAAACATCTACCATCTTTACCTTTTCACTTCCCTATTCTTGTACTCTGGCATCAAAAGTTTCATCCCTATGCCTACCACTAAGGGATGGAGATTTAGATGGGTAGGAAAAAGGAGCTACATCAAAGATGGAGTAGGAAGAAATTATTTGCTCTTTTACCCAACACTTTTTTTAATGTCAAAGTGAGAAAATATATGTAGGGTACTTTGCTTTAAAGACCATATAAGATGCCAAATTTTATCCTATTACTATTATTATTAGTGCTACTACTACCATCACCACAACCCACTCTGCTGCTGGTACTAGTACCACCACCACCACCATCACGGGAACTCAAATGATGGCTACAGTTTCAACTAGAGGAGATCTGTGGAAAGGCATTGCAGGTGTAATGAACAGCTTGATCAAAGGTGCAGAGATAGGAGAGAAGTAGATAATATTCCTGCTAATACACAACTAACAGCTCTCTAAAACTCTATAGCTTTTGTCTTCCTCAATGCTCTGGTGGATCTTAAAGAGGCAACAAATGAGAGGTAATAGTGAGAAGGACCAGGAAGGAGAGAAGATACACACTGATATCCAAATCATATTATGGCAGTTATGTCTATATCCCAAGTGGAATCAAGTTAAGTTAACCTTCCCTCTACTGTCTCATGGACATAGAATTAATTCCCTGGTCCTGGGTCTTTTTTGGCCTACTCATAACAATTTTGTTCTAGCCTAGGTGAGAGGATCATGTAGCTGATATTTCATGAATGGTAGAAGTTCATGACCTGAACTAGCATTTGGACTTGGCCTTTAAAAGGAGACAGGGGGGCAGCTTGGTAGTCCAGTAGATAGAGCACTGGCCCTGGAGTCAGGAGGACCTGAGTTCAAATCTGGCCTCAGACACTTAATAATTACTAGCTGTGTGACCCTGGGCAAGTCACAACCCCAATTGCCTCACCAAAAAACAAAAAAAGGAGACAGAGAAATACAGTAGCGCAAGATATGGTAATGTGACATCAACAAGGACACAGAAGGAATAGACACAAAAAAGAAATCTCTACTATTTCTTCATTGACTCTAGGATCAAATATAAAATGTTCTGTTTGCCATTCAAAGCCGTTTATAACCTAGTCCTCCCATACCTTTCCAATTTTCTTACCCCTTACTTCCCAATATATATTCTCCATTTCAGTGACACTGTCTTGGCTGTTCCATGAACAATACCCTTGGTCTCTCAGCTCTAGGTATCCATTCTGGCTGTTTCCCATGCCTCACATGCTCACTTTTCTTTACTCTTGACTGCTGACACTCCTCCCCCAACCCCATCTTCCTTTAAGTCTTAACAAAAATCCCACTTTCTACAGAAAGTTTTTCCCAACTCCCCTTAATTCCAATGCCTTCCCTCTCTTAATTAATTCCTATTTATCCCATAGAGAGCTTGCTCTGTGTGTGTATGTGTGTGTGTATACATATACACACACACATATATATTATATATTATATATAAAATTTGTTTGCATGTTGTCTTCCCCATTAGAATGAAAGCTCTTTGATAGAAGGAACTGTCTTTTGTCTCTTTGTATCTTGATATTAACAAAGTGCTTGATACCCAGTAGGTGCTTAATAGATGTTTATTGATTAATTGATTGATTGATTGAAGGAGAGGATAACAGAAACTCAAAACATGTTCTCCTTAGAGAGAGAACACAGAGGAGACATTCCCATGTGGCCTTTATATGGATCTATATAACTGAAATGATAAATAGAGAAACTGAGCCCCAAGGAGAGAGAGAGAGAGAGAGAGAGAGAGAGAGAGAGAGAGAGAGAGAGAGAGAGAGAGAGAGAGAGAGAGAAGAAAGGCACTCAGAGCTTCAACAAGAAAAGGTACAAGATATTACTATGTCTAGTCTCACTTATACAGAGAAATAAGCTATAGGCTGCAATAGCTGCATGACCTCAAAGGGACAAGTGACTTATCAAGGAATTTGAAGTATACCTTGAACCTACCCCTTTATTGATACTGTGAGTCTTGTGAATTGTATTATCTTGAACAAAAGCAGGACCTGTCAAGGAAAGGACTGCTGAGTGTCCTCTGGAAATGAGGAAGATAGTTTTCCTGAGTGCTGAAGAATGAGGATACAAGCCCCTATTTTATTTTCTGTCAGATTAAGTAAACCTGGTATGATGTCACGTATATTGCTATCCTAAATAGGGGAGCTAATGACTCTTAAAAGGACATGAACAAAATTATGATGTTTCCAGAAAAAAGAAAAAAAACTCTGGTTAGGTACAAAACTAGCCAAGTTCTGTGATGTTTTCAGGGGCAATAGGAACATAAGCCACAGATGTTCTGTAAGAGACTCTCCCTAATCCTACCTCAATCTGCTGTGTCTTTATGTTCAACTGATAGGTTATAGTTTGTGTGTTCTTCATATAAAGACACATCTAGACTTACTCTAATCATGGCATTTAGTAAATTCTTCATATAATCATCAGTAGGACCTGTCTTTTCAGTTGCTTTTTTCAGTGTTGTTTGGCTGGTATTCATATTCTCTTTGCAATCACCATAGAGACTATTGTGGATTTGTGAGACAGCTTGTCAGATCTATGCATGCATCTAGGGGTCATGAAAGTGGGTTTGAACCCCTGACCTGGACTTTATTGCACTGTGCTCTGAACCAATGAGTCAGAGTCAGTATGAAATAGAAGATATGTTTCTACTATAGCCATAAAATAATCATAGAGTCCTCTGTAGTTGGTTTTTTTTTTAATTTCTGTGACCCTGGGGCAGCTAGATGGTGCAGTGGTTAGAGCACCAGCCCTGGAATCAGGAGTACCTGAGTTCAGATTCAGCCTCAGACACTTAACACTTACTAGCTTGTGACCCTGGGCAAGTCACTTAACCTCAATTGCCTCACTAAAAAAAAAAATTCTGTGACCCCACTTTCGAATTCCTCCTATCATATGTTTGTCTCCTATTACGCCTATACTTTTCAAGCTCCAGTCCTAGAAAACCCTGTAATTTTTCACTGAAACCAGGAATATCCTATGAGGTCAAAAATTTCTATTTTGTCGTGGAATTTAAAAATGAGCTGGACAATTTTATAGACAGTCCTAAAACTAGTGGTTATGCCAGGTAAAATAATAATAAAAAAACTAATCAGATCCCATGTTTCAGGATATAAACTTGTCACCATGTGCATTAACAAGATCTCCCATCCCCACTCACATATCAATACAAAACCCTTCTGTGAATTTTCACTTTTCATTAATCTATGTCAATTTTTTGCTCACGGTCAAAAGGGAGATGATGAGGTTTATGGATCTGCTTTGGTCACTTTGAAGCTGATTCCCCAGGATTTACCCAGTTTAAGAAATCAAGTTCTTAATGTAGGTGACTGGAGAGCTTCCTCTGAAGTCAGGAACAGTGTCAGTGAGCTCTAGGTTTCTAGTCACATGGCCCTCACCAAAATGGGTTGTTGACTAACATCATTTTGCAGTGATAGTTGGTACATTATTACCAAGACAACCTTAAAGGCACGGATTCACTATAATGTGAATCCTTATGTCATGGAAAGAACATGAAAGTAATAGTTAAGGAAACTTTGGTCTGAATCCTGACATTAGCTGTGTGAAGCTGGATAAATTAGGTGACCTCTCAGCCTCAGTTTCCTCACCTGAAAAAAATAAGAAAAGTAATATTTGCATTAACCACCTTTCATTTAGAAAACCTCAAAGTGCCATAGGAATGGAAGCATGAATATTGGAAAACTTTGGTGGATTTATGATCTCAGTAATGTGGGTGTCCCCCTTCTCCCATCAGAAACTATGCAGATGCTTGAAGGTCCAGTCTCATGGTCCAATTACATCTTGAGGACAGCTTGGTTGACTTTTAGGGAAAAGCTAAACTTGCCTATGTGTGTGTGTGTGTGTGAATATTGCTCTCCACAATATTGGTGTCCCACAAAATAGTTTCACCTGCAGTACTTTACCTTTTGGTAAAATCTAATCTCTTCCTTATGCCTCCATTTTTAGTGTTCTCTTCTTACTATTCTTACATATATTGTATCCTTCCAGCTGAATGCAAGCTCTATGAAGGCAGGGTCAGCTACCTTTGTATCCCTAGTACCTTGCAATTCGTGTGCACTTCACAATTGTTTGTTGTTGAATTGGGCCAAGATATAGAATGTGCTTTTGTACTTCATGGGTGTCAAGAACACTGGAATGGAGAAAAGGGATCCTGGTTGCTGTTGGTATAGTTTTGGTAGCTAGTTATAGGTTTATTTTCTGACTTTTCCTGGATAAGAGAGTGGCTATCTACCTGATTATATCATCCTGTCAGGGCCTGGAGCATGGCACATGATATGGACATGATATCATTTTTAACCATATATCCCTGCTCTACCCTCATCATTATGAAGATGTTTGAGGAAGGCAGCTACCTTTTAGCTCATTTTCCTTTAGAGTTTCCCCAAAGATTTCCTAAAATTCAAAAGATGAAAATTTGGGGATTATATATTTCTGTAATTTGCTATGGGAGGGGAGGTCCACACATTCAATTCCAGGTAGGGAAGTCCTGGTGTGTGGAAACCCCTTCCAGTAAGTCAGCCAATAAGCAAATTTATTAAGTATTTACTAATGCTTTTTGCTGGGATGGCTAGGTGATGCATTGGATAGAATCATGGACCTGGAATCAGAAAGATTCATCTTCCTGAATTCAAATCTAGCCTCAGATACTTACTAGTTGTGTGCCCTGGACAATTCACTTACTCCTATTTGCCTCAGTTTCCTCATCTATAAAATGAGCTGGAGAAATAAATGGTAAACCATTCCACTATCTCTGCCAAGAATACCCCAAATGGGGTCACAAACAGTCAAACACAAATGAACAATAAAATTATTTTTAAACTAAATTCTAGGAATATGAAGAAAGGCCAAAACAAAACAAACAAAATCAATTCAACCAAACAACAACAATAACAACAAATTCCATGGTTTTTGACTTCAAGGAGCTCCTGTACTAGTGAGGGAGAAAACATACATATGATGGACCTCAGACCATTGACACTTATTAGCTATGTGACCCTGGGCAAGTCACTTAACCCCAATTGCCTCACCAAAAAAGATATATACAGTATAAATGGGAGGAAATCCTAGAGAGGAGAAACTAGGAGTTATGGGAAAGGGAGGGATTGACAGGCACCAGGAGAGGTATCTTGCAGAAAATATCATTTCATCTGAGCTTTAAAAGAAGGGAGAGATGCCAGGAATGTGAGGAGGACAATCTGTGAAAGAGCAGTCAGAAGATGTGGTGCCATGTTTGAGAAGCCCCGTGTGGCTGGATCACAGAGTATGCAGAGGAGAAGAAAGTGGAAGAAGACTGAAAAGGTAGGAATGGGATGATGGAAAATCAAATGCTACATCATGGAGTATGTTAAATTGGAATGCATTTTAATCAAATACTCCTTTTTTTTTTTTTGATGAGGCAATTGGGATTAAGTGACTTGCCCAAGGTCACACAGCTAGTAAGTATCAAGTGTCTGAGGCCAGATTTGAACTCAGGTCCTTCTGACTCCAGGGCTGGTGCTCTATCCACTGCTCCACTTAGCAGCCCCTAAATACTCCTTTTTTAAGTAAAAAAAGAAAAAAGAATTCAAAATCTTTGTTAGGGAAGAAAATCAAGTTCATTGTCACTAAAAAAAAAAACATCTGTTGAATCCCACAAAATCTGAGGAAAAGAAAAAAAAAACACCTTCAGAATTTCAATTCAGAACCTGAGGTAATTAAATTCTTATTTTAGGAAGGAATCATTATGACTTGTAATTTCTTTCTTGGTTTTAATTGAAAAGAATCTGTATTTGGAGTATTTCAGTCCTATGAACCCAGACACTTGATGGTTTGGCCATTGAATTCACACCTGCTTCCCAAATTGGCAAGGCAACTACTTACTGTGAAGAATCAGTTGTTTTGAATGGCTAATTGGTTACAGGTGCAATGAATTAACCATCTGCCATAGAACCAGACTGAACCTGAAAAAGAAGGAAAATCCCCTTTCCTTTCTCATTTTGGGAGCTCCTCTTAGGAAATTGCAGCGTGATCTTACTAGGAGCCTTCTGAATCTGAGATGCAGAATCATCATACAGATGAGCCAGGTGATCAGTAAGAAGACAATGCAATTCTCTTTATTTGTAGTTTTGTGTGTGTGTGTGTGTGTGTGTGTGTGTGTGTGTGAGAGAGAGAGAGAGAGAGAGAGAGAGAGAGAGAGAGAGAGAGAGAGAGAGCGAGCTATGAACCAGCCTCCTTTTGTAGTAAATAAAACATAGTATCATAGAAAGAACACAGACTCTGGAGTGAGAGGACTAGCATGTAGGTCCCAGCTCTGATAGTTATTACCTGACTGACCTCCAGCAAACTATTTAATCTCCCTGGGCCATAGTTTCCTTTTCTGAAAAATAATAGGGTTGGACTACATGGCTTCTCAGTTCCCTTCCATCTCTAGATATGAAATCTCTTTTATTATAAACATTTGGGGGGGGTTTCTGAAGAAGATTATGTAATTTCTAAGGTGTCCTAATCACTCTAAAATGTTGGGCTTTTGTTTCTGGGATTCCTCCTTGTGTGGCTGTCCTCTAATGCATATCGACTTCTCTTTGCTTAGGCTTCAATGTTCAATTCTTTCTTTTTTTTTTCCCCTGTTACTCTTTAAAAAAAAAGATTCTCATAATTTCTTTAAATTTTTAACAGACAAAAAGATGTAGGACTAAAGTCTCATTCTTCTTTCTGTGTGCTTAATCTCATCATACCTATCATTGAAATTTATATGCCAATGAGATGCAAGACAAATCAGGTCTTCTGATTGCTCAGCTGAGGTGAGTAACCATATTTCTAATTGTGTAACAGCTGTTTCCTTCTGGATGTGTCAACATTTTCCTGGCTCTGAGTATGGGCAAAATGAGGATCTTGTTTAAAAAAAATGATCTGAAGCTAATTCAATTAGCTCTGTTCCTTTGTCCTCAAAAACCAGTGTGATTGTTTATTTACAGAATTGCCTCCATTCATGTTTTTTTTTTAAATAATACCTTTGGTTTTACCTCCTAATAATTTCTAATCACCAAATAATTTCTCCATCTTTTTGTTGTTGGTGGTGTTGTTCAGTCATCTCTGACTCCTCCATGGATCATAGCAAGCCGGGCCCTTCTATCCTCCACCATCTCCTTATGCCTGTCCAGGCTCATTTTTGTTGTTTCTGTGATACTATCTATCTATCTCATACTCTGCTGTCCCTTTTTCCTTTTTCCTTCAATATTTCCCAACATTTGTGTCTTTTCCAATGAGTCCCATCTTCTCATTATGTCGTCAATGTATTAAGCTTCAGGTTCATTGTTTGCCCTTCTAGTGAATATTCTGAATTAATTTATTTAGTTATTGAGTAATTTGTTCTACTTGCTGTTCAAGGAACTCTGAAAAGTCTTCTCCAGCATCACAATTAGAAAGCATTGATTCTGCGACATTCAGCTTTCCTTATAGTCCAACTTTCACAGCCATAAATTCATTGCTACTAGAGAAACAGTACCTTTGATTAAATGGACCTTTGTTGGCAAGATGATGTTTCTGCTTTTTAGTATGCTGTCCAAATTTGCCATAGCTTTCCTTCCAAGGATCAAGTGTCATTTAATTTCATGACTGCAGCTGCCATCTGGTGATTGTTAAACCCAAGAATATGAAATCTGCTGCTGCTTCCATTTCTTCTTCCTCTATTTGTCAGGAAGTTATGGGACTAGTGGCCAAGATTTTAGATTTCTGATATTAAACTTCAAGCCAGCTTTTCCTCATAAAGAGACTTCTTACTTCCTCTTTACTTTCTGCCATCAGAATGGTATTAGCCGAATATTTGAGATTGTTGATGTTTCTCCTGGCAACCTTAATTAAAGCTTTTAATTCATCTAATCTGTCATTTCACAGGATGTACTCTGCATATAAGTTAAATAAATAAGGTAACAATATATAGCCTTGTCATACTCCTTTTCCCATTTTAAATCAATTCGTTGTTCCATGTTCAGTTCTAACTGTTGCTTCTAGGCCTACATACATTTTTCTCAAGAGACAAGTAAGACGATCTGTTACTCCCATCTTGTTGAGGACCTGCTACATTTTGTTGTAATCTACCCAGTCAAAGGCTTTTGAGTTTACATTTTTCTGCAACTACTTTGCTTTCTCCATTACTCAGTGAATGTTGGCAGTTTCTCTGGCTCTTCTGCCTCTTCAAACACCTACTTGCTCTTCTGGTAATTCTTAGTTCACATCTTGCTGAAGTCTAGGTTGCAGAATCTTAAGCTTAACCTCTCTGGCATGTGAAAGTAGTGCAATTGTTTGGTAACTTGAACATTTATCAGCATTGCTCTTCTTTATGATTGGGATATAAACTGATCTTTTCCAATCCAGTGACCACTGTTGAGTTTTCCAAATTTGCTGGCATATTGAGTGCATCACTTTAACAGCACCATATTTTACAATTCCATCACCTCCACTAGCCTTACTGTTACCAATGCTTCTTAAAACTTACTTGATTTCATTCTTCATTTTGTCTGGCTCTAGATCAGTAGCCACATCATCATGGTTCTTAGTGATGTTCAGATCTTTCTTGTGTAGTTCTTTTGTGTATTATTGCCACCCCTTCTTAATCTCTACTGCTATTATGAAGTCCCTACCATTTGTCTTTTATCAGGCCTATTTTTTTTGCATGAAATGTTCCCTTGGTATCTCTAATTTTGTTAAAGAGATATCTATTTTCCATTCTATTCTTTCCTTTTATTTATTTTCATCATACATTTAAGAAAACCCTTGTTATTTCTCCTTGCTATTCTCTGGAACTATCCATTTGGTTGGATATATCTATCCCTTTATTTTTCACTTTCCCTTTTTCCTCAGCTATTTGTAAAGCCTCATCAGGCAGCCATTTTACTTTCTGCTCTTCTTCTTTGTGATGTTTTTTGTTGCTCCCTCCTTTATAATATTGCAAACCTCTGTCCATGGTTCTTCTGGGCACAGAATTCTCAGCTGTGGCAATATATGTGTGTGAATGTGTGTATATGTATATATGTTTGAATATGTATATGTGTGAATACATATACATAGTATGTGTGCATATATGGTGTGTATATATATAGATATATACATGCATGTGTGTATATACACACACACATGTGTACATGTATAGTTTGACATACTGATGCATTTTGCTGTTTTTTTCCCCCTCTGCCTTTTTCCCCTTCTTTTATTTAAAAAAGTGTTTCTTATATGGGCTTATTCTCTGGGAGATAGTAGTTGGAAAAATTTTGGTGCTGTAAAAATTCAGACAAATTGAAGAAAATAGGGAAAACCATTAGCCCATATAGTTAGGACCTAAATAACACCTCTCATGAATATGAACTGGAAGTGATGAATACATTTAAAAGATTAGATCGGGCAGACAGAGTGAAAAGAGGAAAGTAGAGGTATCTTCTCATATCTCTTCTTTGGAGCCATTATTCCTTGTCATTTTGTAAAATTCAACTTGATAGTTTTGTGGTGGTTGTTCATTCCATTTACATGGTCATAGTAATTGTATATATTGTTTTCCTGGTTTCACACACTTTATTCTGCATCAATTCATGCAAATAATTTCCTGTTTTTCTGTATTCATTACATTCATCTTTTCTTAAGTAACAGTAATTTTTCATTACATTCATATACAACATTTTTTAACCTTTTCCAAATGTTGGTATCAACCTCGTTTCCATTTCATTGCTACTACAAAAGTGCCACTATAAATATTTGGTAATATATGGGGATGTTCTTCTTATCAATGACCTCCTTGGGCTACATACTTAATAATGGGATCTCTTGTTCAGAATGCATGGACATCTTAGTAACTATTTGCTCAGTTCCAAATTGCTTTAAAATTGTACTGATTCACAACTCCACCAAGAATAAAATAGTGTATCTTTCTTCCCCAAACCCTTTCAATACTGACTATTCCTTCTTTTGTCATCTTAACTAATTTGCTGGCTGCCTGGTACATTTTTAAGATTGTTTTGTCTTGTATTTTCCTTATTTATTATTGGTGATTTGGAACATTTAATTTTTCATGTCATTAATAAGAATTTGTAATTATTTTGAGAACTGTTTATTCCTACCCTCTCACTACTTATCTATTAGGGAATGGATTTTGAACAAATTTGTGTGTGTATGTGTATGTAGATATTTTGAGAAACTTGATATCCCTTCCCCCATTTTAGCACTTCCTTTTTTATCCTAGTTACATTAATTTTATCTGTGCAGAAAATTTCAATTTTATATACTTTTAGCTTTATAATTTCTTCTATCTCTAAATAGGTTATTAATTTATCTTCTGTTATCAATCTATGAACCATATGTTATCTGATTTACTTCTAATTTTTTGATATGAACTATTGCAGAAGGAAGGGGTCAAACTTGGTAGCCTTGAAGGTTCCTTCCAAATTTGAGATTCTGAAATCTTTAGTATACATTCTTTATGTAGGATATAAAGCTTCTAATTAATGGAAACTGTGACTGCATTAAATTTTGTGTTGGCCCCATCACAATGTTGATTCATATTGAGCTTTCACTTTATCAAAACCCCCAGGCTCTTTTCACATGGTGTATTTTCTAGACACATTTCTTTCGTCCTACATTGTTAAATTTATTATTTGAAACCAAGTGTGGAACTTCATTTATCCTTATTACACTTAATCTTATTATATTTGCCCTATCATTCCAACCTATTGAGAACATGCTGCATCTTGATTTTCTCATCTAAAACATACATTATCCCTCTTAAATTTGAGTTATCTGCAAATTTCACAAGAATTCCTTCATCCAAGTCACTCTCTTAATCTATCAGCCTAGTATCCCTGGCCACAAGGGAAATAAAACTAGTCTCAAATGATTTGTTCTTATTGAACTCATATCTCCCATCCATGTAGAGATGATTTCCCAAGTAGAATATCAGATCATGGGATCCTACCTGTCCTTCCTCTGAATTCTTTGAAATATACTTTCTCAGATTCTAGTATACAGGTTAGACAATACCCAGCATTCTCCACCTTATTCATTAACAGTTCCAGTGTGGTATTGATGCTTCTTCACAAGACTTCTATCATTTCTAATCATGAGGGGCAGCTAAGGGGATAGATCACTGGCTCTGGAGTCAGGAGAATGTGAGTTCAAATCCGACCTCAGACAATTGACACTTACTAGTTGTGTGACCCTGGGCAAGTCACTTAATCCAATTCCCTCAAATATCTGAGGCTATCTCCAGTCCTTCCTGATGTATATCTGTGCCACTTGCACAGCCCTTCCTCACTTAAATCCAATTTATTGCAAGTCATGTCATCTGACATGGTCCTCTTTGAGAATGAAGGACAAACAAGAACAATAATTTCTAATCATTAACCAGTTATTTCCTTTTAGTCTGAAAGAGATGCAGAAGAGTAATCAAGGCAAGCCTTATCATAAACATAATATTAGTAGAAAGAGACCTTTGTCAGACATCTGGCTAGTGAGGTCCCTCAACAAAGCAAGATCTTGCCTCAGATAAGCGTTGTAATATCATCCAGGAACTATTCCTCAATTTCTTTCTCTTGGCCGGGCTATTTTCTAGCTTATTTCTACTACTATTTAAATTATGATTTTACTCCTTTTATCCTCAGCCAAATAAATTGTAGCAGGCTTCCCTTTTCAAGTTCATGCATTTCCATATGGAATTAAATGGTTCTCTAGCAACTGTCTTATCTAACCTCTTTCTTCTGAACAAGGCATATCCTTCCATTGCTTATACTGTGTTCCCATTGTGAGCCTCGGAATCCAAGTCTCACAGTGATATCTGTTAAGTAATATTTACCTTATTCCTATGACTTTAGCAAAACTATTTACAAAGCTGAGGAACAGTGTGTAGAATTATATGGCTAAATTCCTCTGTAACAGCAGGGTGAACCCCAGGAGTTTCACTGCTGCTTTCAGGAGCATCATTTGCCAAATTGGATTAGTATAGGCCCCAATACAGATAATCCACCTGGTGATCATTGAGAATTAGCTGTACAACTTTGAGATGCCTACTTTTCAGCTACATAACGTTTGAAAGTCACTGAAAATATGGACACAGGAGTTAAATACTGCATTAGAATCTGTGTACTTCCTTAGCTCTCAGTAAAACACAGCTATTCATGACTCTGACTGTTCTGATGAAGCCAGGAGCAACTTCTGACAACCTAAAAAGTCTATATTGGGGAGAAATAATGGAAGGAGAACAAAACCTACATTATTTTAGCCTCAGAATTGAAAGACAAGGAGGGAGAAAGGAGGTAGAGATATATTTAAGGGCAAATATACAAGCAAAGATACTTTACTTCATTTCTTGTTTTCCACTTATGTGATTTCATCAGTCTTTCTTTAGACAACTACCATGATTTGTTGAGATTATCTAGGGAGAATCACATTTGTAACATCCCAACCAAGGACTTTGTTTGGGGGTAAGGTAGAGGATATGCTCTATTTCTTTATGAAGGCTCAGTCTGAAAATGAGTAAATGAGGCATATGAATAACCATTCTAATCATTGTTATGTAGGTAAAACTCAATAAAATGATATATCTTTCAATAGAATATAATTTCATAATTTCATTTTCTAATAGAAGCAGGAATATGCAGTCTTAAAATTTATAGTTGGATCTGTTTCAATACCTGTACAATTCCATTGTAAAGAAAACTCTCTGTACAACAAAAGAATTCTTTGGAAGGAAATGCCCTGTTCTTTCAAACACTATTCGATATAAAGAAAGATATATAGGGCAACAGAAGAACTTGGTTAATCAGTCATTTGGAAACATGGATGTGCTAGAGCCAGCTTAAACTGAGAGTTACTAGTTAGATTTTCTGTGTAAGTATTTCCATGATGATGATGTTCAGTCATTTTTCAGTCATGTTATGACTCTATGTGACCCCATTTGAGATTTTCTTGGCAAAAATACTGGAGGGGTTGACCATTTCCTTCTCCAGCTCTTTTTATAGACATGGAAATGAGGCAGACAAGGTTATGTACCTTGCCCGGGATTGCACAGCTACTAATGTCTGAGGCTAGATTTGAATTCATAAAAATGAGTCTTCCTGATTCCAAGCCCAGTGCCACATCTTGAAAATTGAAAAAACAACATATCGTGGCTGGATTTATTAATTTGTTGATTGTCTAGAATTTTAAAAAGTGATGAAGAAAGTGTTAATAATACAAAGTAAAAAAATAGTTCAGAATGAAACTTAAACACATGCTGTGTATACTCCCCCCCCCCCCCCAGCCAGAGAGCTGGTTGTTAAACATTTACCAGAATATTCTAGCTTGGAAGTCATCACAATGATATATTTTTTCTGGGTAAAATTACAGATAGGCATTAAAAATAAGTCATTACTATTATATTCCCTCCTACCTTACCTCATGATGAAGCATGGCTTACAAAGAGTAGTGGATGAGGTGTTAGGAAATCTGGGATTGAATCATGGTTTTGATGGATACAAGCTCCAGTCTCAGTTCCTCCTATATAAAATGGTAAATGGTAATCATTTCTAATACCATCCTTGCAAAAATGAATGTTAGGATCAAATGAAATAATATATACAAAGCACTCTGTGTAGGTATTTCTTGCTATTATTTTAACTCATCTAAATCAAAAGATATGAAATGTTAGTGTTCCTTAAGCTTGCTCAGTTGAATGAGCAAGTGAGTCAACTTTGCTTTTGTCTGAGTGAAGCAGAGATTCCTCAAATAATTCTTTCCTTTAATCTATCTTTCAACTTCTCTTTAAATGATATCATTCCCTTAATAAAAGAACAGTTGGCTATAGGTGTTGATAATGAAACTTGATGTCAAGGAGGCTATGTCTACATAGCCAATGGGAAGTAGAGTTGAGATAATCAACTATTGTTTTGTATACTTGGGTATGTCAATTTATCCCTTTGACCCTCGGAAGAAGCTAATCCTCTCTTTTATAAGCCATGCTCCACCCCGCCCCCAGGAATGCTTCTCCCAACCATTTTCTGTCCTCCGTTTTAGCTACTTTTATTTTCTCTATTTGCTTCTTTTTGTTCTGAACATGGTAATCAATCAAAACTATGATTTTTTCTGGAGGTCTTGTACACAGACTTGCAATATTATCCCCCTCATCATCCTTGTTTTGTTCCAGACAAGGCTTTCATCTCTCACCACCATTCCTATGTTGAAGTTGTCTTCCCCTATTAGATTATAAAAGTGTAAACTTTTTGAGGGCAGGGAATGTCTCCCCTTTGTATATGTTCCCCCCAGGCATCTAGCATAGTGATAGGCACATAATAAACATTTTATAAATGCTTTTTGATCATCCATTAATTCATTTATTGGCATAATAAAAGTTTTAGGAGATTTCCAAAGTTCTTCCATCTCCAAAAAAGTTTGTTATATCTAATCAAATACATAGAAATTATTACTACAATATAATTATAATAGAAATTATCGTGACCTAGAAAATGAGCTAGAAGTGGCCTTAGAAATCATTTGATCAAATACTTTTATTTTATAAGTGGATGAAACTGAGGTCCAGAAGGGTTAAGTGACTTGTTTAAAGATCATACAAATAATTAATTATTGAGATGCAACTAGAACCCCACCTTCCTAATTTCTATTCCAGTGCTGTTTCCATTAGTAGAAAGCAAGTTTGGAGTTTTGAATGATCCAGTTTAATTTTCTAAATCATGAAAGGAAATACTATTCTACAATGTGGTTTACTAGGTGATCTCTTTGGTCCCTCCCAGTTGCTAGAATGTAATGGTTAATTATTCAATAGTCCACTTGACTACACCTAGGAAGGTGAACCATTGTGACATTTCTTTCTAGGGTATTCCTCTTTCTTCTACTTTCCCAACTCTCCTAGCACATGACAGCTTTGGAAACCATTTATTAAGATTTTGGATATCTTGGACAGTTGTTCTTGCCAAATGCTAAACATAGGGTCACTTGTTGGCTCCAGGCTACTGATGATTTCATTAAATCTTTCAAAAACTATTTATTTACACTATTTCAGTGGGGAAAATGCACTGAAATGAAACATCTCATTTCCAATACTATCCTGAGGCAGAAAGAGACAATGATACATACCCCCAATTTAAGCTAAATGAAACACCACATTTTAAATGAGAGAAGTCACATTTTGAATTTATAACCATGTTAACCTTAAGGACCAAATTTTCTCCTTGTATGTCCATGCACAGTTCCTGTTGACTTTAATAAGAACTATGTACATGCATCAGAGGGCAGAATTTATCAATAAAAACTCTAAGTATAGCAAATTATACTCTAACATTGCTACATCACCAACATTTCTACTTCTACTTCAAGTAAAGGTGTTTACAGTGGCTGACCCACAGATGGAAAGGGCATTATTGTTTTTCTCTTATTGCAGCATTGATTTATTTTATTTTTTTGCTCTTGTTCTTTTTGCTCAGTGGTAAAAAAAAAAAATGCAGTCAAGCAATATTTCACCTTGACCAAAAAAGGGGAAAAAGGAATTGGTGATATGAAAAAGGATACCTTGATTTGTGTGAGTCCCCTAATTATCCAAGTAACCAGAACTACATAAGAACTGCCTGTTTTGGCTGACATACCAACAATCCTTTGTGGTGACCAAGCGTAAACCTACTTCAACATGCAGAGAAGGAGCAACTCTGAAGCCAATTAAGCTTATACCAACTTTGAAGCAGACCCTGAGCCACTTGGTGGGTTATAGATCAAATATCCATCCCTATCTTCAAAGACTTACTTGCCTGCAGGTTATGAACTTATGAATATATCCTGTTTATGGTCTTTATGAAGACAACCTTATCTCCAATGATTCCTCTAACTTTGGTTAATTTTGCTCTGGCTTTCACAATTATCTTGTTTTTGGTGATATCTCCTTATCAAGCGTTGGACTATGAACAGCTTATCACCAAGGATGCTTTCTGATTGGTATATCAACGGCCACATTCAGGACACCTGGAATTCCTCATTCCCCCCTCTCCTTGGAAATGGGGCCCACTGACTCATTTTTTTTCTTTCCTCTTTTTTTTGGGGGGGTGTGGGACAATGAGGGTTAAAAGACTTGCCTAAGGTCACACATCTAGTAAGTATAAAGTGTCTGAGGCAGGATTCAAACTCAGGTCCTCCTGAATTCAAGGCTGGTGCTTTATTCACTGTGCCACCTAGCTGCCCCCAATTCATTCCTTTCTAAGGCCACCTTTTCCCCCAAATTACTTACCTCCCTTCTTTAAAAGGTATATGAACTCTACAAATCCATTACCTGGAATCCTATTCAGCATAGGCTGGATCGTACCCATGTTCATGTTAATTTTTTTTCCTTCCCTCCTTGATAGAATCTTTCTTTAATTTCACAGGCATCATCTTGTCTTCCTCTGATTTCCGTCCCTTTAGGGAAAAGGGGGATTTAGATCTTGAGAAGTGACTTTTGTGTTACCTGATTGTCTTTCCCTTTTGGGGAAGAGATCTAAATTTCCTCAAGAGAGCATTTGCCTTGGTTTATAGTGATAAACAATCTGTTTCAGTTAAGAAAATTCAACAGATTTGAAATTAGTCAAAATGCATTTATTGTTTGATCAATGCCAGATATTCTGCTAAACTCTGGAGATACAGAGGAAGACAAAAATAGTTCCTGCCCTCAAAGAGTTTACATCCCCCTAAGTCTGTTCTGTTTGGTTTCAATTCTACCATCTTCATGCTCACCCACCCTCCATCCCCACCCCCAGCAGCTCATCAGTGGGATTGTTGTTTGTTGTTTGTCCTTTGTTCTCAAAGAGGACTGATGACATGGTAGGGCTATGCAAAGGAAAACATCACCAAGGAGCTTATTTCAGCTTTGATACTCACAATTTATTAGCACCCTATGATCAGATGGCTGGAGGGTGAAGCAAAAACACAAAAACAACAACAACACATAACAACAGACAAACAACAAACTCCTCCCAAAGTCTCCCTTTAAAGAGGGCAGAGAAGGTCTCTCAGCTCTTCATTTCCCTACAGTTGTTCTGCTTGGGTTCCAGTCCACCATCATCATGTCCTCTGCCATCCCCCTGTGCCAGGTATGTTCTCCCCTCTATCTTTTCTTCTTTTGTATGTTGTCTTTCCAATTCAATTATAAGGTACTTAAGGGCAGGGACTGACTTTCTTTTTTCTTTTTTGTGTGTCGTCTTCCCTAATGAGATTTTAAGGAACTTGAGATTGGAGCCTGTCTTTCTTTTTCTAATTTGTATTCACAGTGCTTAGCACAGAGACAGGCACATAGTACATTTAATAAAGGTTTATGGAGGCGACAACATGTAAATAACTGTGTTTATATGAGTATGTGCATGTGTATATATATATATATATATATATATATATATAAACACATACATACATACATACATACACATACAGATGGATGACAAAAATGTTGCAAAGTTGTTGCTTGTAAATAAACTTAGGGATTTAAAAATAATGATTATTACATTGGAATTGTAATAGACCCTGCCTGTTGCTGATTTTGTACTGTACATAGCTTCCTGACAATCAATTCATTTGTAGGTTATTTATATACTATGAAAGGTCGACATATTCAGTAATAAAGAAATAAATGATAAATTATATAATTAGATTTTCTAATTGAACTTTATAGAATATGTTGTGTTTTGTGCTTCATTTTCAGAGGACCAATGACATCACAAATGCTGTCTTGACTTGTTCATGATTTGTATTTACGTGAGGCAGAGTTGCAAAGAGTCATTGGCCTCACTCACTCTTCCTGAGTCATTGAAGTCCAGTGACAAGACAAAAGTCAAGACAATCTGCAATGACCTGGGATGTAGTGGGTAACCTTGGTGTCTTCTATTTCTGACCAAGCTCTAAGCTTTCTATAACATTTGCTTCAGCTACCTTCATGTCTGTTGGAATAAACTGTTCCCATCTGCCCATTCCCCTGGGTGAAGTCTTCCATGCTTGGGGTAGACATCCCCCTAGTTCACCAAAAGGTTCAAACCACTCAACCTGCTTTAGTCCTTCTCCTGAGACTGTGGGTATGGCCACTGCACTTGCTCCAGCTTCTAGGAGCACAGATGAGAGTTTGGTGAATCAGACAGATGCCAAAGGTAGATGAGCAGCCCTGAAAATGGATCAGCAGGCTCTCACACCAGAGGTACTAGTCCTCCTGAACATCCTATACACCTTGCATTACTCAAAATCTGATGTCAATTCCAAATACTTAGTCTCTTTTCCAGCCTATCTTCTGAGAAGCCCATGCTAGTTTTTCTTTTTTATTTCCTATAAAAATACCATGTAAAAATCCATTATTTTCTCTTATATTAGGCTATCTTTACTCTGAGTAAACTTAGAGTAACCTAACTTGTAGCACCTCAATGGATATACTTATGTTCAGTTATAATGTTTGACCAAGCTAACAGTATTATTTGAAGACAAACCTAGCTAAGTTCAGAAAGACATCACCAGAAGTTGGCAATTCTTTCCTCATTTCATTGCAGCAACTCAAGGAAAGTAATCTACTTAGTTATGGAGTGATGGTGATTTATTTCCTAGGAAGAAAGATTCTGGAAGAGAAAGTCACAGGTCTTTTAAAGAATAAAAACTACCACTACAAATGTCATCAGGATATCAGCTTCACAGCTAGCGGGAAAGGTTAAAAACAAAAACAAAAAACAGGAGAGAGTGCTTCACCACCCCCCACCCCCACCCCCACTCCCAGGGAATTCTGGAAGAAGCAAACTATTTTCCAAAGGTTATTACATCCTTTTTGGCTGGCTGTTGTTGTTTTATGGAAATGTAGTACTTACATGAAATGTGGGAAATTGACAGCCTGGGAAACCAAGCTTTTTTATTGTATTAATTGAATAACTATTATTCAATTAAAACTTTGCTCATTTACCATAAATGGGAGGAAGGCCAAGCAGGAGTTGTAGAAAGTCTTAAAAGAAAAGCAGTTTTACTAGCTGCCAGTAAACACAGAAACATTGCTAACAGGGTCAGGGGAAGGGTGAACTTGACTTAACTGTTTTCGTCCTCTTTTTAGTGTCTTAATAAATCGAAAACAATTACTTGTAATTAGCACTCATTGTTGGAATGCAAACGGCTGTCAAATTGATGCTTGAAAAACAAGTTTATTAGCCTTCATTCCTAATCAGGGCAAATGTTTGTCTTGTTTACACT
The DNA here is from genome assembly GCF_019393635.1 of Dromiciops gliroides. NCBI lineage: Eukaryota > Metazoa > Chordata > Mammalia > Microbiotheria > Microbiotheriidae > Dromiciops > Dromiciops gliroides. The sequence goes on along the minus strand of NC_057863.1, from coordinate 313,749,129 downwards.
ATTAATTTACTTGGCAAACCCTGTTTTTTTTTTTTAACAATATTGATTGTGCAAAGATAAACTCTGGTCTGACCAATCTGTAAAAATCACAATTTCTGAATTAAAATTAGGGAATTCCTTATGAAAGAGGCTTTATTAGTTAGTTTTCCATCAAGATACTTCAGAGGCACACAGACACAGGTCAAATCTCTCTCATTTTTATGCCCATAAAGTCCACTCTGAGATGTTTTCCCTGGGGAGATGGGCAATAGCAATGCAGTCACCTATTGTCTAGCAATTGTTTAGATAACTGCTTCATTTTCTACATGGAGGCAGATGACAGTGAGAGGGTAATGGGTTTCAGATCCTTCCAGATCAGATTGAACTTGAACCAGTCTCATACTGCTGAAGAGAACTATAAAACTCTATGAGCCATCCAGTTACTCACAATCATGGTTTGTATAGTTCACCTACTGTTTTTGATCAAGGGAAGAGGGTTGCAGGTCTTCTTTCTTTTCGTTCTTTTAAACCCAGCTCCATTTCTGCCTTCCCTGGGGAGCGTGTGACTGAAGATTACACCTTAGCAGACAGTAAAAGAATCAGAGGGTAGATTCTTTATCAAAGCAAATGTTTTAAAGGTGTCTTCTTTGTGTGCTGGCGATCCCTATTATTTTATGTTTTCATTGCTGCTTAGCAATATTTTCTATCATTTAACAAATATTTATGAAATAACTATGCCATTCAAGTCACCGTACTCCATTACTGGGGAGATGAAAGAGACTAAGACATTGGTCCCAGGTCATGGGGAGTTAATGTTAGCTTTAATCTTTAGTTACCTGAAATAAGTAGGTGCTAAGTCCCATCACCTTTTCTCAGACCTTGCCTTCTTTGATCTCCATAACAACATGAGACTAACTCAGCCTTTTTCTATTTTTTGTGCCACTGCTTATATTCCTTGCTCTTCCCCTCCATGTTGTGGTAGCTGCACAGTTGTGGGGAGAAGGGTCATTATGTTCACCTGGTGAAGGGTCAGTAACACTCCCCATCACTGGGCACAGTCCTTGCGTGAGCTTGCTCCTCTTTCCCAGATCCTCCCCTCTAAAAGAACAGATTTCCTTTCAAACCAGGCTAGGAAGACAATGGAAATAAGTAGTGACAAAGGTGCTGTATCTCAGAGGAGACACAGCTTATCAACTGCTTATCCCTCATCAAAACTAATTCATTGCCATGAAAGATCCTCACTCAGTTTTCTCTCTGGAAAATGCGAAGCAGATCTAGGAGGGAAGTGTCAGCTTAGCTGAAGGCAAAGGACTGCTTTTCTTTAAATTTGAATGTGTATCCTGAATACTTAGAGCAATGTCTGGCATATAGTAAGGCCTTGATAAATATATGTTATATTTTGCCTGTACTGGGCAGTTACACACACAAAAAAGACTCATTATATATCTTTTCTTCAGCTTCAGTCCCCAGTTAGGAAAATTAAAAAAAAAAAAATTGTCTTGGGGGAAAATGTGTGTGTGTTGCAGTTGTGAATCTCTCTGTTCCTCTCTGTTTATTCTCTCCCCCCTCTTGCTTTTTCTCTTTTACATTTGAGGAAAGAGACACATATAACAGTAATGCAATGCTTAATAACACTTATCTGGTTGTTCAGTCATTTCAGTCATGGCCAATGCTTCATGACACCATTTGGGGTTTTCCTGGTAAAGATACTGAAGTGCTTTGCCATTTTCTTTTCCAGTTCATTTTACTGATGAGGAAACTGAGGCAAACAGGTTTAAGTGACTAGCCCAGGGTCAAACAGTATGGCTTACATCTTTTCTTTCACTCAGGATAGCTGGACTGTCTTGTCAGCAAGAGTCTGAGAATTCTACTCTTCCTTAGCATTAACTCCTTGAAAGTTTAGTATTAGAATCTTGGAACATTTCTTTGCCAACAGGAATTGGGCTGTTAGCAGGCATTGGCCTCTAGCATCCTGTTACATATGGGGAAAACAGTACATGAATTGTTTTTGTATTTCCTCCTCTGCCTTCATCTCTATCCCAGTCAAAAGTACTGTTTTCAAACTGCATTTCCCAATTTTATCAATGGAGAGTGATATTGATAAGTAATTTATTTTACTTCACCATCATGATATTATACAAAGATAGTAGTAATTTGTTATAGCAGATAGGTGGCACAGTGGCTAGAGCATCAGGCCTGGGGTCAGGAAGACTTGAGTTCAAATCCAGTCTCAGTCATTAATTAGCAGTGTGACCCTGGGCAAGTCACTTAACCCTGTTTGTTTCAGTTTCCTTTTCTGAAAATGAGCTGGAGAAGGAAACAACAAACCACTCCAGTATCTTTGCCAAGAAGCCCCCTAAATAGGGTCATGAAGAGTTAGATATGACTGAAATTATGACAAAACAGCAACAACAAGAACTAATTTGTTAACTGAAATTATATGTCTTGATTTCTAACCCTAACTAATTGCTCTAGCACAAGCAGGTAGGTTCTAGAGCTGTAGTTTCATTTGTATGGGGAACTCCTGGTATGGAAACTCTTGCTACTCCTCTATAACTTACAGTCTTAAGAGTCTTCTGAAGAATTGACAGCCCAAGTGACTTGCCTATGATCATATAACTTGTATGTATGAGAAGCAGGGCTTGCAAAAATGGTTTATGACCCCAAGGCCTGTGGCCCCTTTATCCCATACCCCAAACTTCTTCTACTTTAATTCCCCCACCCCCCAAAGAAAGAAAAACATCAGATGCCAGGCATAAAACATTTTCAGAAAAGTTTAATAACACTAATCATTTAATCTAACATTTACAAAGAGCTTTACATATGTTGCTAAAAAAAATAACTGTCAGAGAAGTCCTGTTATTATCATCACTATTTTACAGATGAGTCTGAGAGAGGTTAAGTGACTTTTCCAGGGTCTCACTAACACAAGTCTTAGGGAGGATTTGAGTTCATGTCTCCCTGATTCTAGGTGTAGTACTCTAGCCATTGTGCCACCCAGATTCCTCATCTTAAGAAGAAAAATCAAAACCCAAACCAAACAGAAACCCCAATTTATTTATGCATTCTAAAAGTATAATAACATAGGGCAACAGAGAAATAATTGGCCTAAGAATCATGAGACCCAGGTTCTCTTTTAGCCTTGTCACTTAACATAGTTATAAGCCCTTTGGCAAGTCATTTAATGATTTGGGGCTTTAGTTTCTCCAGCTATAAAATGAAGAAGATGGAGAGGATGATCTTTAAGATACAATACCCCCACTTCCTCTCCTACTAATGTAGAATAATTTGTGGAGATGGCAATCTGGATTAGTGAAAGGTCATAATTATAGGGTAATAAAATTGAATTTCTTAACTATGGAATCATATAATTTTATGTTTGGAAGGAACTTTAGATATCATCTCTTTTAACCCATACCTGAACAGAAAGGTCATATAGCATGACCAGTGATGAGGAACTCATTACTTATTTAGCTCTCTAAGTAGCACTATGCTTGGATTACTTTAATTCTTGTTTTTCCTAATATTGAGGAGAAGTCTGCCTCTCTCTACCCATTGCTCCAAATTTTGGCCAGCACAATCCACTCAGGTGGGCTCCTGAGTATCTGCCAAATCTCATCGATCACATTCCATTATCTTGACCAAACTCAACCAGCACAAAGTCTAATCCCTATCAATCAATAAACGTTTGTTAAGGACCTACTATGTGCCAAGTGGTAAGAATACAAAAAGAGGCAAAAGCCAGTCCCTGCCTTCAAGGAGCTTACAATCTACTGGGTGAGACAACATGCAAACAAATATATACAAAGCAAGTTATGTCCAGGATGATTAAGAAATAATCAAAAGAGAGAAAGTTGTTTGAATACTTACAGTTAAGCATCTCCCTCACACTGAACAATCTTCCAATTTGTCTATGCTCCATATGAAATATCCAGTTTCTTTCAATTGTACTTTCCTTGAATAGTAAAAAAAAAATTAGAACTATTTAACAAAGTGTGGCATATGAAATCTTTCCAACTCAGTTTAATGAATAAATAAGAATGATTTAGAAAATTAGCCTATCAAGTGAGTAAATTTGTTTCTCAACTGATATAGAATGATAAAAAAATCTCTTCCTTCTTTTAAATAACAAAATATCGTACTATCAGTTTGACTCCAAAGCAAAGTTTATCTGAGTAATAGTAAATCATAGCCAGAGTCCTCTCTAAATTACGACACATTTAGATTCAAAATATTACTTAATTTAGCAAATATTTATTAAATGCCTGCCGTGAACAAGAATGCACTGCCACACACTGACAGATTTATAGCAATGATATACTCTCAATCAAAATGATCTCAATATGAGACTTCTTAAAATAATATTTTATTAACACCTTTGTTTTTACATCATCTGTATTTGCCAATATAGGTCTCCCCAATGCATCCTAATGAGTCATATACTGTCAGGGTTGTTTTGAGAATAAAATATGATATTTGTAAAGTGCTTTGCAAACTCTAAAGCTCTCTATAAATGCTATTGTAGTCATCTTTGTCATCATCATCATCATCATCATCACCACCACCACCACCACCATCATCATCGACATGGCCACATGTACATACGCACATATTTATACTCTATCTTTTATTATTTTGATTAAATGTATTCTGATTCTGGTACAGAGAGTAGAATGCTGGGCCTGAAGTCAGGAAGACTCATCTTCCAAAGTTCAAATCTGGCCTCAGACACTTACTAGCTGAGGGACCCCAGGCAAGTCACTTAGCCCTGCTTGCCTCAGTTTCTCTATCTGTAAAATAAACTGGAGAAATGACAAACTACTCCAGGATCTTTGATAAGAAAACCCCATATGGGACCATGAGGAGTAGGACACGATTGAAGAAACTGAACAACAAATAAGAAGTTGATCTAAAAGTATTTTCTGTTGCAATGCTTTACAGTTTTCCCAGAAATTCTTGTTAAATAAGGGATTCTTGAGGCAGCTAGGTGGCACAGTGGATAAAGCACCAACCCTGGGTTCATGAGGACCTAAGTTCAAATTTGGCCTCAGACACTTGAGCTGTGTGACTCTGGGAAAGTCACTTAACCCTTATCTCCCCACAAAAACGAACAAATAAATAAATAAACAAACACATAACGAATGAATAAACAAACAAACAAGTAAATACATAAGGGATTCTTTCTCCAGTAGTTTCTTTCTCCATTGTATCTAATAATAGATTTGGGTTTTATATAGATATGTTACAACATGTTCAAAAAAGATTTTCCTGTGCCTGTGATTTGAAAGGTTTTTGTCTTAAAATGTATATTATATTGGGGGGTGGAGCCAAGATGGTGGAGAGTAGCTAGCAAATCTTGAGAGCTCTCCTTCTGTTCCCTCAACAAGAACATTAAATCAAGGCTCTAGTTGGATTCTGAGACTACAGAAACTGCAAAGAGACAGAGAGACACAGTCTTCCAACCAGAGATAATTTAGAAGACTTCAGGAAAGGTTGGTCTCACTTGGGGAAAAGGGAGGCTCAGCTCACTGGAGCGCAGAGCATGGGAGAGAGTTGGGACAAGCCAGTAGGAAGCTGTAGGCCACAGCCAAGCAAATGAGGCCCTTGGATCCTGGCAAAACAAGCTGGTGGCACAGCAGAACAGTGGCGAAACCCACCTGCACCAGCCAAGAGGGTGGGTTGCCCGCTGGAGGGCCACCCACAGGACAGGCATGACCAGGCCCACTGATCCCAGCATGCTCTGACAGAAAATCCAGGGCGGTGAAAAATCTACAAGCTATAGAGGACTCAGCATAGAGAGCCAGTGACACAGGCCCTATATCCCAGCACAAGAAGCTTGAAACAGGGACCCTGGTGCCCCCCAGAAGAGAACTCAACTTTAAAAACATAAAAAAAAAATTCTAAATAAGCTACAGTATGAGTAAGAAACAAAAAAAGAGCTCTCACCATTGAGAGCTTCTGTAACCACAGGGAAGAGGCAAACACAAACTCAGATGAGGACAATACTCCCAAATTGCCTACATATGAAGCCTCAAGAGAGAAGATGAATTGGTCTCAAGAACAAAAAGCATTCTTGGAAGAGCTCAAAAAGGATTTTAAAAATCAACTGAGAGAAATGAAAGCAGCACAAGAAAATTATGAAAAAATATTCAGCAGCTTGGAAAAGGAAGCACAAAGATTGACCAAAGAAAACAATTTCTTAAAAAATTCATCTGGCCAAATGGAAAAAAAAAAGGTACATAATCTCACTGAAGAAAACAATGACTTAAAAAATTCATTTGGGGGCAGCTAGGTGGCACAGTGGATAGAGCACTGGCCCTGGAGTCAGGAGTACCTGAGTTCAAATCCGGCTTCAGACATTTAACACTTACTAGCTGTGTGACCCTGGGCAAGTCACTTAACCCCAATTGCCTCACTTAAAAAAAAAAATTCATTTGTCCAAATGCAAAAAAAAAGGTGCCTAATCTCATTGAAGAAAACAATGCCTTAAAAATTAAAATTGGACACTTGGAAGATAATGAATCCATGAGAAACCAGGAATCAGTCAAGCAGAATTAAAAGAATGAAAAAATAAAAGAAAATGTTAAATACCTCATTGGAAAGACAACTGACCTGGAAAACAGATCCAGGAGAGACAATTTGAGAATCATTTGACTGCCTGAAAGCCATAATCAGAAAAAGAGTCTAGATACCATATTCCAGGAAATTATTAAGGAGAACTGCCCTGATATTATAGAATCAGAGGATAAAATCATCATTGACAGAATCTACCAATCACCTCCTGAAAGAGACCCCAAAAGGTAAACTCCAAGGAATATCGTAGCCAAATTCCAGAATTATCAGGTGAAGGAGAAAATATTCCAAGCAGCCAGAAAGAAGCAATTTAAATATCATGGAGCCATGGTCAGGATTGCTCAGGACCTAGCAGCTTCAAAATTAATGGATCGCAAGGCTTGGAATATGATATTCTGGAAGGCAAAGGAGCTTGGACTGCAGCCAAGAATCTATTACCCAGCAAAACTGAGCGTTCTCTTTCAGGGGAAAAGATGGACACTCAATGACACTGGGGATTTTCAAGGTTTCCTGAGGAAAAGACCAGAACTGAACAGAAAACTCGATCTTAACATACAAGACTCAAGAGAAGTTTAAAAAGGTAAACAGGAAAAAAAAAAAAGTTACTCATTTAGGTTAAACCATTTACATCCCTACATGGGAAGATAATACTTATAACTCTTGATAACTATAAATGTATTTGGGCAGACAGAAGGATTATACACAGAGGGTATAAATATAAATTGTCTTTGATGTGATGACATAAAGCAAGTTAAGGGGTTAAAAAGGGAGTTTATAGGGAAAAGAGGAAAGGGGAGGTGGAATGGGGTGAATTACATCATATGAAGAGTTGAAAAAAACTTATTACGATAGAGGGAAAGAAGGGAGGGGTGAACATTGTTTCAACCCTACTCTCATTAGATTTGATTCAAAGAGGGAATAACATATACATTCATTTGGATAAAGAAACTTAGCTTATTCTTTAGGGAAGTAAAAGGGGAAGGGGAAGGGAGGGACTGATAGAAGGGAGGGCAAAAGCAAGGGAGAAAAGGGTAAAGAAAAGGGAGAGGGGTGATAAAAAGGGAGGGAAGATTGGGGAAGGCAGGGGTAACAAGAAAAATGTTGGTGAGGAGGAATAGGGTGAAAGAAGGGGGGAAGTACAAAGGGGATAAATAGAATGGAGGGGAATAGACAGTAATAATAACTGTGCATGTGAATGGGATGAACTCTGCTATAAACAGAAGTGAATTGAAGAGTGGATTAAAAACCAGAATCCTAAAATATGCTGTTCACAAGAAACACATTTGAAGCAGAGAGATACACACAGAGTAAAGGTAAAAGGCTGGAGCAGAATATATTATGCTTCAGCTAAAGTAAAAAAAAGCAGGGGTAGCAATCCTTATCTCAGACAAAGCACAGGCAACAATAGATCTCATTAAAAGAGATAAGGAAGGAAACTACATCTTGCTAATAGGTACTATAGATAATGAAGCAATATCAATATTAAATATGTATGCGCCAAGTGGTGTAACAATTGGAATGACGCCACCTGCTGGAGACTTACTGTAGAAGAGTTCTACCCATGAAGCGAAGGTCTTTGAGGGCAAGACCAGGAGTCTTTTCTTTGGTGTCAGGAAGTGACATTGGCTAGTGGGAGGAAGAAGGAAGAGACTGGCACTCTGTCTCGCTCTCTTTCCTGGGGATGCTGGTGGAGAAGGGAGCTAGAAATGCACTCTCCCTTTAATAGATAGGAATCAAGGCCTTTCTCTCTCTCTTTACCAAATTCTTGTTCTCCTTAATAAATGCTTAAAAGCCTAACTCTTGCTAAAGCTTATAATTTATTGGTGACCACTCATTAAATATTTTAGATAGAAAAGCTAGAATTTTAGCCCTTAACAGTGGTATAGCATCCACATTCTTAGAGGAGAAGTTAAATGAGGAATTAGACAGTAACACTATACTAGTGGGGGATCTGAATCTTCCCCTCTCAGAATTAGATAAATCTAGCCACAAAATAAAAAAGAAAGAAGTGAAAGAGGGGAATAGAATACTAGAAAAATTAGACATGATATATGTCTGGAGAAAATTGAATGGGGATAGAAAGGAATATACCTTTTTCTCAGCAGTATATGGCACATTTAAAAAAAATTGATCATGTGTTAGGGCACAAAAACATCATAGTCAAATGTAGAAAGGCATAAATAGTAAATGCATCCTTCTCAGATCATGATGCAATAAAAATTACATGTAAGAAAGAGCCATGGAAAAGTAGACTGAAAATCAATTGGAAACTAAATAATTTCATTCTAAAGAATGAATGGGTCAGGGCAGGTAGGTGGTGCAGTGGATAGAACACCAGCCCTGAATTCAGGGGGACCTGAGTTCAAATCTGGCTTCAGACACTTAACACTTACTAGCTGTGTGACCTTGGGTAAGTCACTTAATCCCAATTGCCTCACCAAAAAAAAAAAAAAAGAATGAATGGGTCAAACAACAAATTATAGAAACAATCAATAAGTTTATCCAAGAAAACGATAATAATGAGACAACACACCAAAATCTATGGGATGCAGCCAAAGCAGTGCTTAGGGGAAAATTTATAGCTCTAAATGCTTACATGAATAAAAAAGAGAAAGAGAAGATCAATGAATTGGGCATGCAACTTAAAAAGCTAGAAAAAGAACAAATTGGAAACCCCCAATTAGATACTAAATGAGAAATCCTGAAAATTAAAGGTGAAATTAATAAAATTGAAAGCAAGAAAACTATAGAATTAATCAATAAAACTAAGAGCTGGTTTTATGAAAAAACAATAAAATAGATAAAATATTAGTTAATTTGATTTAAAAAAAGGAAAGAAGAAAACCAAATTACCAGTATCGAAAACAAAAGGGGTGATGTTATCACCAATGAAGTGGAAATTAAATCAATAATTAGGAATTATTTTGCCCAACTGTATGCTGATAAATTTCCAATCTAAATGAAATGGATAAATATTTACAAAAATACAAACTGCCCAGGTTAACTGAAGAGGAAATAAAATCCTTAAATAAGCCCATATTAGAAAAAGAAATTGAATAAGCCATTAATGAACTCCCTAAGACAAAATCCCCAGGGCCAGATGGGTTTACAGGTGAATTCTACCAAGCATTTAAAGAACAATTAATTCTAATATTATACAAATTATTTGGAAAAATAGTTGAAGAAGGAGTTCTACCAAATTCCTTTTATGACACAAATATGGTGGTGATACCAAAACCAGGCATAGCCAAAACAGAGAAAGAAAATTATAGACCAATCTCCCTAATGAATATTGATGCTAAAATCTTATATAAGATATTAGCAAGGAGATTCCAGCAAGTGATCACCAGGATAATACATTATGACCTGGTGGGATTTATACCAGGAATGCAGGGCTGGTTCAACATTAGGAAAATTATTAACATAATCAACTACATCAATAAGAAAACTAACCAAAATCATATGATTATCTCAATAGATGCAGAGAAAGTTTTTGACAAAATACAGCACCCATTCCTAATAAAAACACTAGAGATCTTAGGAATAGGTGGAGCGTTCCTTAAAATAATAAGCAGTATCTACCTAAAACCATCAGCAAGCATTTTATGTAATGGAGATAAGTTAGAGGCCTTTCTAATAAGATCAGGAGTGAAACAGGGATGTCCATTATCACCTCTATTATTCAATATTGTACTGGAAATGTTAGCATTAGCAATCAGAGAAGAAAAAGGAATTAAAGGAATTAGAATAGGCAAGGAGGAAACAAAACTATTGCTCTTTGCAGATGATATGATGGTATACTTAGAGAATCCTAGAGAATCAACTCAAAAATTACTTGAAACAATTAACTTTAGCAAAGTAGCAGGATATAAAATAAATCCACATAAATCCTCAGCATTTCTATACATGGCCAACAAAGTCCAGCAGCAAGAGAGAGAAAGAGAAATTCCATTTAAACTAATGGTAGATAATATAAAATTCTTGGGAGTCTACTTGCCAAGACAAACCCAGGAACTCTACAAACACAATTACCAAACACTTTTCACACAAATCAAATCAGATCTAACTAATTGGAAAGATATCAATTGCTCATGGATAGACAGAGCTAATATAGTAAAAATGACAATTCTACCTAAATTAATTTACTTATTCTGTGCCATACCAATCAGACTACCTAAAAATTATTTTATAGAGCTAGAAAAAGTAATAACAAAATTCATCTGGAAAAACAAAAAGTCAAGAATATCAAGGGAAATAATGAAAAAAATTCACAGGAAGGTGAGTTAGTTGTACCAAATCAGGAGCTTTACTATAATAAAGCGGCAGTAATCAAAACTATCTGGTACTGGCTAAGAAATAGAGTGGAGGATTAATGGAATAGGCTAGGCACAGGAGACACAGTAGCAAATGACATTAGTAATGCAGTGTTTAATAAACCCAAAGACTCCAGCTTCTGGAATAGCAACTCAGTATTTGACAAAAAACTGCTGGGAAAACTGGAAGATAGTATGGCAGAAATTAGACATAGACCAACACCTTACACCTTATACTAAAATAAGGTCAAAATGGCTACATGATTTAGACATAAGAGGTGATACCATAGGTAAATTAGGAGAGGAAGGAATAGTCTACCTTTCAGATCTTTGGAAAGAAGAACAGTTTATGACCAACCAAGAGATAGAGAATATTATGAGATGCAAAATAGATTATTTTGCTTACATTAAATTAAAAAGGTTTTGTAGAAACAGAAGCAATGCATCCAAAATTGGAAGGGAGGCAGAAAGCTGGGAAACAATTTTTATGGCCAGTACTTCTGATAAAGGTCTCATTTCTAAAATATATATGGAACTAAATCAAATTTATATGAATCCAAGTCATTCCCCAATTAGAAATGGTCAAAGCATAGGAACAGGCAGTTTTCTGATGAAGAAATCAAAGCTATCTATTCGCATATGAAAAAATGTTCTAAATCTCTAATGATTAGAGAGATGCAAATTCGAACAACTCTGAGGTACCACCTGACACCTATCAGATTGGCTAATATGACAAAAAAGGAAAATAATAAATGTTGGAGAAGCTGTGGGAAAATTGGAACACTAATGCATTGTTGCTTGAGCTGTGAACTGATCCAACCATTCTGGAGAGCAATCTGGAACTATGCCAAAAGGACTATAAAGCTGTGCATACCCTTTGACCCAGCAATACCACTTTTGGGTCTTTTTCCCAAAGAGATCATAAAAAAGGGAAAAGGACCCACATGCACAAAAATATTTATAGCTGCTCTTTTTGTGGTGGCAAGGAATTGGAAATTGAGGGGTTGCCAATCAACTGGGGAATGGCTGAACGGGTTGTGGTATATGAATGCAATGGAGGAAACCTGGAAGGACTTGCATGAACTGATGATGAGTGAGATGAGCAGAATGAGAAGAACATTGTACACAGTATCATCAACATTGTGTGTTGATCAACTTTGATGGCCTAGATTCTTCTCACCAATGCAATGGTACGGGAGTGTTCCGGGGGATTCATGATGTAAGGGGATCTCCAAATCCAGAAAAACAAAAAAAGAACTGTGGAGTATAGATGCTGATTGAACCATACTATTTCTTTTGTTTTTGGTGCTGTTGTTTCTCAATTTTGAGTTTTTTCTCATTGCTCTGATTCTTCTCTTGTAACATGACTAATGCAGAAATATGTTTAATATTATATATATATGTATATATATATATACATATATATATATATATATATATATATATATATATATATATATATATATATATATACCTATATCAGATTGCCTGCTGTCTAGGGAGGTGGGAGGGAGGGAAAAAAATCTGAAATTGGAAAACCTGTATAAACAAATGTTGAGAACTATCTTTACATGTAACTGGAGAAAATAAAATAATTTTATCAGAAAAAATGTATATTATATTTTGTCAAAGAATCTTTTTTCATTTATTAATATGATCATGTGATTTGGGGTAGTTCTGTTTTTAATGTAGTTAATTATGTTAATTGTTTTCCTAATGTTGAGTTATCCTTTCACCTTCTTAATAGCTTCAACTTCATCATAGTGAATAATTTGTTTTTTAAAGAAATTGCTCTTTTTGTCCTAGAATTAAAAAATATTTCAATCAATATTCATTAACTATATTGTTCTGTAGGTATCATTATTCATATTATATCTCTCTGGCTTAGGTATTAGGACTTTCTTTCATAAAAGGACTTTGCCAGAATATTTTCTTTCTCATTTTTTAGAATAGTTTGTGCTACACAAATTATTCTAAAATTAATTATAATTTAATAGTTCACTATAATTCTCCTATAAATCTATCTAGAAAAGTTTATTTTCTTTTATTAATTCCTTTATTGTTTATTCAATTTCCTTTTCTGGAACTAGATTATGTAATATCTCTAGATGGTATTACATTAATTTGGATATTTTACATATTTGTAGATAATCTTCGACTTCTTTTGAAGTCTTCATTTTGCTGACACAAAACTATGTGCAACAGCATCTGAAAAATATTTTTATTTCTTCTGTATTTGAGGTTTCATTTTTTGCTTGTTAATATGATTTTACTCTGTAAATTAAATAATTTATTTTCAACATTATACTGAAATATGTATTCAGATACTGTAAGTTCTTTGTTGGTGGTTTGCATTTTTCATATGTCCTTCTGATAGCATCTTGCTCAACATTTCTTTCATAATTACTATTGCTAACTGTATTACCCTCCATCCTATTCCTTCCCCTTGATATTTTATTTTCTATCTTATTTCACCCTATCCTACCTCAAAAGTGTTTCTTTTCTCTTAACTTAGAGTGAACTAATGGATTATTGATTGTTAGTCTTTTCAAAGGACCAGCTTTTGATTTTACTTAAATGTTTTAAGTATGGTTTTATATAAGTATAGTTTTATTTAAGAATAGGTTTTTAAAATAGAGTTTTATTTATTTTTGTTTCTATTTTTATCTATTTCATATCTTATCTTCCAGTTTTCATCTTTTGTTTTCTAATTTTTATTGTATATTTAGTTTTTAATCCTTTCTTTATCTATTTTAATATATGCTTTAAAGATTGTATATATATATATGTCTTTATATAAGTGTGTGTCTATTTCATCTAAGGAATTAATTTTGTTTTAATATTTTTTAATTTTTTTTTTTTTTTTAGTGAGGCAATTAGGGTTAAGTGACTTGCCCAGGGTCACACAGGTAGTAAGTGTCAAGTGTCTGAGGCCGGATTTGAACTCAGGTACTCCCGACTCTAGGGCTGGTGCTCTATCCACTGTGCCACCTAGCTGCCCCTATTTTTGTTTTAACAATTTTTGGTGGTTGTCTCATTATTATTACTTTTTTACAGTTATTCATTGTTTTTATGATGTTTCATTTGACCCTCTCATTTTTCTTTTTTCTTTTCTTCTCTCTTCTTTCTTTCTTTCTTTTTTCTTTCTTTCTTTTTATTTTTGGTGAAGCACTGAGGTTTAAGTGACTTGCCCAGGGTCACACAGGTAATAACTGTCAAGTGCCTGAGGTCATATTTGAACTCGGATTCTCCTGAATCCACGGCTGGTGCTTTATCCATCAGGCCACCTAGCTGCCAAAACCCTCTTATTTTTCAGAATGTCTTTATTAAATTTCCATTTATGCCTATGTGTTTTGTATGAACACTTGTATTAACAGTATTACATAATGGTATCGAAAGGACATAACACTTCTGCTTTTTAATTTATTGTTAATTTCTCTGTGCCCTAGTTCATGGTCTATTGTTGGAAAAGTGCTTTGTAACATGAAGAAATCTGCATACATTCAATATTACTAGTCAAAAGAAGCCATAAATCCTTAACTCTAAAGTCTTCTAGACTTCATCTAAATCTTTATTTTCCCTTTTGTTTATCATTTTTATCTGTCTCTGGGAGAGGAACTTTAATATTTCCTCTTATTGTGTTAATATCCATTGAATTTTGTGATTCAACAATTTTTCCTTTAGAGATATAGACACTATACCATACAAATTTAGCAACTATAGTGCATGTATATGCATGAGTTATGAAGAAATATAGAGACATTAGGTATATTACATATAATTTCTTTGTTTTTTGCTATTGATACGAATTTATATTTTTACTTTGGCAGAATACAAAGTTTGCTTTTTTATTAACCTAATGCATAGAAAATGTTATGTCATGTCATTTTAATTCAATATGTTTGATTTACATATATTTTGTATCAAATATTTGTATTTTAATTTCCTTATCCATTCTGTCACTTTTTTTGTATTGTTATTCCATTTACACTTAAGATTCAAAGACTCAGGCTTATAGTTTCCTCCATTTTTTAAACATTCCTTTTAATATTGTCTTACTGTAGTAGAAAGACCAGTGTACTAGGTCTGTTAATTGAAGATACCTCCTATTTCAGAAGCTATGAAAATGTACTTTCATTTAAAAAATTATTTGCTTCCATTCGTAAGCATTTATTTCCTCTTCCTTCCAGCCCATAGTGATTGAGGGAAAAATGAAAAAGTTAAAAATAATCCCTTGTAACAAATATAGAAAGTCAAGCAAAACAAATTCCTATATTGGTCATATCCAAAATGTGTATTTCAGTCTGTATATATAGTCTTTCATCTTTCTGTTAGGCCATTGATGACATGCATCATCATTAGTCCTCTGGAATCATAATTAATTGTTGTGTTGATAAGAGTTCTTATGTTTGTTCTAAAATTAACTATTAACAAGAGTGTCCTTTTTCATGTTCATATCCACAGTGACTCATTCAATGCCATTACTGTAAATAGTAAGCATTTTATAAACTTTTTAAAAAATTTGACTTGACTTGATTTGACTTGACTTGAATCAGATTGAATGGTATCCCATAGCTTTAGTGCTCTGTAACTTGGTAAATTAGTCCATATTCACATATGCTGGTTATAATACTTTAGGTTTTGACCAATAGGATGTAAATTTCTGCATAAGAGAAATACTGAGTTAAGGAGGAAAATAAAATCTATTTATGGAATGAAAGTTTGTAGAAGTGAAAAAATTTGAGATAAAGGAAAGTAAAGTTTCCAAATACTAGTTCTGTTAAGTAACTAAAGATTATCTAATTTTTCTAGGATATGGATTCATTTCAAGGTTTGTGGGATGTCCTATGGGTTTTCCATCCATGAAAATAACATAACTTTCTGATTAGTGTAGGATAGCCAATTGTTTTTTCCCACTTAATCAGAACATTTCTTTAAAATGTGCTGACTGTTCTTCAGGCTAGTGAGTAATGGTAGTGTGCCGGCCTCATCAAATCAAACTGGGCCATACAATTTAGAAGGCTAAATAGACTGATAAAATATGTAGCAATTTCATAGAAAACAGTGATTTAAGCTATTATTCTACTATTTCTATTTTTTGTTTGTTTGAAATGTAAACAAGACTTCATTAAATGGGAGTCTCTTTTTCATGCCCAAAACAAAAGATTTTTTTAGGGTGATATGTTTGGCCACATCTGTTTATTTCATAGTTCCTATTATAGTATTATGCAGATAGGCAGAGGCTGAACTTGCCAACACATTCCAGTTACTTAATGAACTTGGCATATTATCTTCAAACATGTGACTTCAACCTAATCATAGGAAGGCCAATTTTCACCTCAATTCCCATAACTGGTGAATTTCCAACTGCTCATTCAAACAGCTAGCTTATGAGAAATGAAAGGAAGAAGTAATTTCCAGTGGTCTGCTCTTCACTAGGAAATTCTGTAATAGATTTGAATAGGAGGAAAAAATTAAAGGAGTATTGCAAAAGAGTAATAACAACTGACATTTATATAGTGCTTTAAAGTTTTAAATGATTTAAATATATTATAACTTTTGAGCCTCACCACAACCCTGTGAGCTAGGAACTATAGTTTTAATTATTTTAACTACACCCAGGGAAACTTAGTGGGGATAAATTACTTGCCTATGGTTACAGAGCTAGGAGGTATGAGAGGTAAAACTTTAGCCCCATTTTATAGCCTCTGAATAAAACTTTCTTTTCATTAGGCTATGTTATTGTTCTTTAAAAGTATAATTGGCTATGTATACACTACAATAATACTAAAGAAGAGTATTTCTATGTTGCAATACAGGCATTTATAGTGTAGACCAGAGGATGTTAAAATACAACCAGTAAAAAGAATTAAGTTGTGACATTTTTAATCCCTTGGGAAGGAAAGAAGGAAAGCAGGAAGGAAGGAAGGAAGGAAGGAAGGAAGGAAGGAAGGAAGGAAGGAAGGAAGGAAGGAAGGAAGGAAGGAAGGAAGGAAGGAAGGAAGGAAGGAAAGAGGGAGGGAGGGAGGGATAGAAGGAGGAAAAGGAAGGAAGGAAGGAATGAAGCAGGGAAGAAAGGAAGGAGAGAGGGAGGAAGGAAGAATTTATTAAGTTCTTACTATGTTCCAGGCACTTTTCTATATTCTGATATATGTAAAGAAAATTAATTACAAGATTCATTTTATTGATGGAAAGACTCTTGGGATTTGATATTCATTTGGAAGAGAAGAAACAGATTTAAACCAAGGACAAAAATAGCCATTATACAAGCCCTAACATTATACAACTTGTGGGTCTTGGTTCCATTTAAAATGAAGCTCAGCATATCTTTGGAAGGAAAAAGGAGCTGGAAATTCTAGGTCCTAGAGAGAAATCAAATACAGAGGAAAAGAACAGTAAGGAATGTCAACATTTATTTATTCTAAATACCTTCTTTAGACAATGAGGAAACTGAGCCACAGAGAAGTTAAGTGTCTTTTATACTAATTTGGGACTTCTCTAACATGTTTCAGAAACCTCATCATTGGGTAATCTCATCAACTTGCAAGATTGAATCAACTCATACTCATACATCATCTATCTATAGATGGATAGAGATATAGATATTTGCCCCTCTTATTGGTGGTTGAAACTCTGACTCCAAAACTTTGATTTAAGAAGGGGACTCAGACCAGACATCTCATTTCCCACCTAGTTGTACTACTTTGTGCTTCTTTGAATTCTCCATTGTGTTCTTCCCTCCCATCTTTCAACTTCCTTTTGTGTGTGGTCTTCTTTTAGTAAATTGAGGGCAGGTACTATCGTTCTTTCTTTTTAATATTTGTATCAGTAGCCTTTCACACAGTGGCTGGAACATAGTAGGCATTTAATAAATGTTTAGTGACTATTTTGTTGATTGTACAAGGGGACATAAAGTGGATAGAGAGCTGGATCTTAAGTCAGGAAGATCTGCCTCACTTCCATCATTTATAAAAAGGGGATAATAAGAACACATACCTCCCATGGTGATTGTGAATATAAGATATGATAACATCTGGAAAGAACTTTGCAATCTTTAAAGAGCTATACAAATAAATGATAATAATTTTACAAGGTCACACCAATAGGAAGTATGGCACTATGAGTCGAACCCTGTTTTTCTGGGTTCAAATCTACCATTTCTTCCACTATATCATTAAAGCTCCTATCACACCAATGTTTGAAACTCAGCTGTTTTGTGTCTGTGACCACCATTCCAGAAATATTGGCACATAACCTTCAGAAGTCAGGAAATACTCTGATTTAATCAAGGAATTTAGGATAATAATAGATTTGTACATCCTTAGTTTGATTTCAGCTCAGAATAATATAATCACCCCTTTATCTCCCTGCTCACCAAGTGAATATTTATTGAGCTTCAAATGGGTATTAGTCATAAGGAAGAGGAATTAATGAAAAGTGTAGGTAGAACAGCAATAGTAATAACTGATACTTATATAGCATTTAAAAGTTGCAAAGCATTTTACATACATGGAAATACTTGAGTATTTAGTCCTCTGGTTCCTTTTTCCTTCCAAAGATATGCTGAGTTTTAGTTTAGATGGAACCAAGACCCACAAAACAGAAATAGCTGTTAGGTATTGGCTACTTTTGACCTTGGTTTAAATCTGTTCCTCTTCCAAATGGGTGTCAAATCCCAAGAGTCTTTCCATCACTAAAATGAATCTTGTATTTAGTTTTTTTATATATATACTACAGATGTTATTATCTACAAATTATAGATGCCCAAACATAGCCTAAGAGAGCTTGTTGCTTCCCAAGAATCAGGCAGTCAGTAATTATTGAAGGCAGGATTTGGACCAAGGACTTTTGAATCTCAGGTATTTTTCTTAGAGAGGAAGCCTGGCATCCTGATTAGCATATAGGACTGCATCAGGAAAAGCCTTGGTTCAGATCCTTTCTTTGATGCTTATTAGCTGCCTCGCTGTGAAGAAATAACAATATCTCTAAAAGCATCTGTTTTCTCCTCCATATAAGAAAGATAATAATAATGCCATACCCACCTGATAGGTATCGGGATCAGAGATATCCTCATCAAAGGATTAGGAGAAGTAATGCATATAAAGTACTTTATATTGAGTTGAATTAATGAAAGGCTTTCATAAATTTTATGTTCAAGGATGGATAGAATCATTGATGTATATTTTGAGCTGCAAGAGATTATTAATTATTTATTCCAATCCCTGCATTTTACAGATGAACAAAGTGAGACCCAGAAATGAAGAGAGTTGAGGGAGAAGGAGAGAGAGAGAGAGAGAGAGAGAGAGAGAGAGAGAGAGAGAGAGAGAGAGAGAGAGAGAGAGAGAATATGAAAACTAAAGTAAACCTCTCTACTGAGTAAGATGGAAAAATACCTGGGGGCAGCTAGGTGGGGCAGTGGATAAAGCACTGGCCCTGGATTCAGGAGGACCTGAGTTTGAATCCAGCCTCAGGCACTTGACACTTACTAGCTGTGTGGCCCTGGGAAAGTAACTTAACCCTCATTGCCCCACCAAAAAAAAGAAAAGAAAAGAAAAATACCAAAAAGCCAAGGAGGCTATTTTTTGAAATGAAGAACTTATAGCTTTAAAAAATGATCAACTGGAAAAGGCTCTCAAAATCCAGAAAAAAAAAAAAAGAAACTGTGGAATATGGACACTGATTGGACTATACTATCTCTTTTGTTTTTGGTGCTGTTGTTTTTCTTTTTGGAGGTTTTTCCTTCTTGCTCTGATTCTTCTTGTATAACATGACATATAACATTAAACATATTTCTGCATTAATCAAATTACCTACTGTCTAGGGGAGGGGGAAGGGAGGGGAGGGAGGGAGAAAAATTTGAAATTGAAAATCTTATCTAAACAAAGGTTGAAAACAAATAAATTAATTAATTAACAATATTTTTTTAAAAAGAAAAAAAAATGGTGACCAATTATCTGTTGAATATTGTGTCTTCTACGTGGTTAGCACTAGCCTAAGCATTTAGGTAGCACAAAAAATGTATAAAACAAAATCCACACTCAGAGAGTATGGAAATTTATTTTGATTTGGGGACCCTACCTTTAGGCTGAGATTAAAAAGCCTTAGGCCCTCAGAGTCTCTTCTGTGTGGGAGGTGCTGGTGCCCCCCCCTCGCTTCAGCTGAGCCAAAAAGACCTGTGGGCTGTACAAGATGCCAGGTCAGACAGCTGGGGAAAAAAAAAAGCCCTCAGCTCCCTCCGACCTGAGCAGAGCTATCCAAAAGATCCCAGATAGCTTGTGCTGAGGCACGCGAGGCTGGAGCACACCCCCCCCCCCACCAGCTGAAGCCCTGGCTGGAGGATTAGCTTGGTCTGTGGGGGCACAGAAGCCCCGAGATTTGAATGGAGAGAAGAAAAGGTATATATAGACCTGGGAGTTAGACAGCAGAGAGTTAGGATGGGTGAGAGAGGCTGAGAAGAGATTCAGACAAGGTGGGGGGGGGGGCGGGGGACGAGACGAATAGTAACACAGGACTAGGAGCAAGGAGGAAAGGCCAGCAGACAAGATTAGAGGGGCGGCAAAGGCGGCCCAAGGGCAGACTGACGGAGCAGACAGACAGAAGGTCGGTGAGAGAGAAACACAGGGGTTCAGCAGTGGCAGTAAGGAGAGGAAAGTTAGAAGCAAGGGGATTTACAAAGTGAAAGGGTACAGGCAGAGTTAGTGAAAGTAGCTGAGCAAGTGAAAATACCCTGAGGTAAGAGGTGGCTAAGGTACTTATTCTATTAAAAAAGTTCCAAGTGCAGCAGGTGGGAAAGAGATGCAGTGGAAAGAGACCGCAGGAAAGCAGTTAGGTTGTACATTTTATTTCCTTGTATTCTTAATTTGAAATAGTATCTCATATGGCCCTTATTGTATTCAAGAAGTTCCAAGCAGTGGAAAGAGAAGTGCCACAACGCAGTCAGGTTGTACATTTTATGTCCCTGTATTCTTAATTTTCAATAGTATCTCATAAATAAACTCTGTTTTGATTATTTGGTTAAGAGGCTTCTTAATATTTTGCTTATCAATTTGGGAGCAGCGTGGTGGAACTTTATAAATGGCCCATATTAAATTAATAGCAGTCAGATAGCCAAATAGTCAAAAGTCCCCAGATTAGTCATCCACAGCTTAGCCCCCCAAATTAGCCCTAGTAAGTCAAAATATTTCTACAAGAGATTTTAAAATTTTTGGAGAGAAAATAAGATATTTACAGATGAAATGATTTGTTAATAAGACAAAGTAGTAAATTGTGCAATGTAATACAGAGAATTGAGGAATTAGGCAGTGTTTTCTAATTCCCAGGCAAAATATGATGATATGGGCAATTTTGAATTGAAGTCATCATCTCAATTCAGTACTTAAATGGATTCAAGAAAAGGTTGTTTACTGAGATCCTCTAATGTATCTTTGTCCCTTAACTTTCCTCTCTTTCCAGCACCTGGTGGTCCAACTAATACCGACTGTTATAGGGACAAATAACAAAGGGGTATATAACTTCTGAATTTTACACATCAGTAGTCCCCAAAGATATCTGCATAATTTACTGATGAGTGATCATTAATCTTAGGGTACATGTGTGAGGAATACAGCAAAATCCATCAACAGAATCCCACTCTTCCATTGATTGGGTTATGCCCTAGGTCAAATCCTCCCTTTTTGAGTCATTAATGTTATGTATCTCTCACTATAGCAATTAAAGTCCTTCTAAATGTGAATATTATGCTGATCCTTGTGGATGAAGATGATAGATAGATAGATAGATTGTAAGTTCTGGGAATTAAAATATAAGCAAAAATAAAAATAGGTTGTGTTCTCATGTAGTGTGCATTCTAATAGGAGAAGAAAATGCATAAAAAAGAGCTGAAAAGTGGCAAGGAAAGGGTGAGGGAACTATCCAAATGGAGCAAGGTGGAGAAATAGACTAAAGAATCATGAACTGAGCCAGGTATAGAGCTGGCATGGTACCTTCTCAAATGGAAGTTGCACAGATGCACTCACAACTCAGAGAAGGCTGTAGAGATGAAGGTAATGAAAGTGTAAAAGGCTGATTGAATGGAAATAAATTAGTCTGGGTAGTCATAGACTGGGCCAAGTTTGAAGAGCTGTACTCTATTGGGATTCTTCACACATATACCTATGTAATATATGGGAAATGGAGGTCAAAATCAGTTAAAAAAACAAATATAGGACCCCAAAGATACTCAGAAAGTTAGAAATAGCATCTACCTATACTCCAGGGTTGTTGTGAGAATCTAGTGAGATAATATTTGCAAAATATTTAGTATGGTACTTGATACTTGCACTCTCTCCTTAAGGTTTGGGACAACTAGAATGATGAAAGATAATTTTTATTATAATTTCCTTATTAGTCTGAATATTGACTAGAAAAAGGCCACAAAACTAAAATGAGATGTCTTTGAAGGGAAATAAATATATGTAGGATTTCATATACACTCACATATACATATGTATATGTATGTGTATGTATTGTGATGTTTAAAATCTATATTGTGTGATCACCTTAAATTAGAAGCTTCAGCACCAGTCTTTGGGCATTAAACATTTATTAAAGCACACAGGTATTAACATGGAGTTCAGAAAGTTAAGAAAAGGTCTATCTAGCTTAGAGTTCCAGCCTGGTTGGGTTCTTCCTTAAGTCCTCCTCCACGAGCCTGCTTTAATCAGGAACTCCCCAGCAAACTGATTGTGGAAGCTTTTTATAGGTCTGGAACAGAGGCGGTCCTTACACACTGCTTCAAGCTGATTCGTTGGCGTCATCCAAATTCATTGGTTTTGAAGGTGTTCTCAAGTTGAGTTCACAGTCTAGCTTCTGAGAACAATACCATCTTAAGGGATAGCCAGGTGTGATTACAATCCAGTTAACTTGAAGTAGGCTAATCAGCAGTCAATCACTCTCACTTGATTCAGTCAGTCTAGATTAATCTCCAGGTGGGTCTTTGAGTATCTGTGAAATCCCATTATTTCAGCACAGTATATACACACATTGTACATATCTATGTATATATCACATATATGTGCATATATGTGTGTATCTGAACTGTGAGCATACTGCTTCCTCCACATAGAATATAAACTTTTTGAAGACATATGGAAATATGTAAACATATTTTCTTTGTTTCCTTAGCACCTAGTATAATGCCTGGTATATAGTAGGTATTTAAAAATGCTTCCTGAATGAATGACAGATATACACTAAAATAGTTTTTAAAGAATATATAAAGAATATGTTGCAAAAATAGATAAAATTGTCAAAAGACATAAACAAATAGTTCCCAAAAGTTCAGTTGAAAATGACAAACAAATCATAAAAATGTATGCTCTGTATTACTGAGACTATTCTAACATGAAGAGAAATGTACTCCAAAAAGATTGAGGTTCAATTTACACCTAACAAATTGTCACAGATGAAAAAGGTGGGACTTCTCAATGTTAGAAGAGTTAGAGAAAGACAGTCATATTAATGGACTCTTGGTGAAACTGTGAATTAGTCAAGCTACTATGGAAAGCAATTTGGAATTTTGAAAAGAAAGTGACTAAAATATCCTTTGACACATATAGCTCAAGGAATTAGATGATAAATATCCCAATATATGCATACATATAACAGCTTATACACGTGTGTATATATGTATGTTTGTGTAAGAGAGAGAGAGGGGGAGGGAGGGAGAGAGATCGAGAGAGAGAGAGAGAGAGAGAGAGAGAGAGAGAGAGAGAGAGAGAGAGAACGAATGCACAATTCTCTAAAACTTTAAGTCTCAAAGAAGAAAATGATGTGTGTTGGTAGAGAAAGTTTCCTTCCTGGGAACTTTCTATGCCATAGGTCCTAATAGATAGATAGATAGATAGATAGATAGATAGATAGATAGATAGATAGATAGATAGATAGATAGATAGAGATAGCTATATTCCTTATGTATTGGGGTGTGTATGTGTGTGTGTGTGTGTGTATTATCATAATCCCCATTCCAAGACGACTACTCTCTCTCTCTCTCTCTCTCTCTCTCTCTCTCTCTCTCTCTCTCTGGTTACTATTAGGAGACACCATGTTTTCCAGAGCTAAGGCCAAACAAGCAAGCTGTACCCTAAACTCGGCATGACCACAATCCAGTGTACTCACCTTCTATATGAACTCTGCTGCAACTACATCATAGAACTGATGGTCCCTGAGCTCAGGCAAGCACCAAATTACCCAGACATGAAGCCCTGCTTTGAATGGACTTTTTGTCACTAGGTGACCTTGCTTCACTGTTGCTATCATGCTTTACTACTGTTGCTACACCACACTGATTCTTTGTCTAGCCACAAATACATAAATCAAAGTTTAGCCCCACTGCTTTGGGTCTCCTACTAGAGAATCCTAGGAATGTCACTGCATTCCTGCTCTTAATTCCTTGCTTATCTAAGTTGGACTGGGCTCCACCCTGGGAATCTAAGCTCTGTTTATCTTGTTGAGTGCTTCTATGGCCTGAGACCAATTCATATTTTTCTTGGAAGCTTTAGATATAGGAGCTGTGACTTTGTTATCTTCTTCTCAGGGTATATTTTGATCTTCCTTCTCATCATAGAAACTGTCTATAGTCAGAATTTTTTCCATTTGCTCATTTCCCGAGCATATGTCTTGACTTTTAACCCCTTCTTAAAGTGGGGCACTTTGTCGCAAGATTCAGGAGGATTGTGCAGCTGTTTTCAGAGATATTTATAGGGATTTGTAAGTTTTTAGTTCTTATATGGTGGTATGATTTAAGGAGAGGTATGTTCACCACTCTCCTGGCCTGTGCTCTGGTCTGTAAGTAACCACAGGCCTGCTGTTTTGCCCTGGAACAATGAACAGAGTCCTACCCCACTGTGGCCAGAAGTTCTTGTGTGCATTTAAAATAAAATAATTTATTTATTTATTTAGAATTTTTCCCAAGTTACATGTATAAACAAATTTTCACATTGATTTTTAAAACTTTGTGTTCCAAATTCTCTTCCTCTCTCCCTCCTCACCCCCCTTAAGAACTCAAGCAATTCAATATAAGTTATACATGTGCAGTCATGCAAAACATTTCCACATTAGTTAGTTAGGTTGTGAAAGAAAACAGACCAAAAAAAACTTTAGAAAGAGAAACTAACAAAAAATTATACTTCAATCTTCAGTTCTTTCTATGTGGATGGATTACATTTTTCATAAGTCCATCTGATATAATCCTGCTCATCATTTCTTATAGCACAATAGTCTTCCATCCTAATCTCATCCCAGTTTGTTCAGCCATTTCCCAATTGATGGGCATCACCACAATTTCGATTCACCTTTTTAAAAACTCTTTTAGGATACCAACCTAGTAGTGGTATTGCTAGGTCAAAGAATATACATAGTTTTATAGCCCTTGTAAAGAATTAATTGTTATTTGAGGTTTTTATGCCTCAGCGCCCACTGACCTGGGGCTCTGCAAAGTGCAAGGTGCTCCACCCACTGGTTGTAACCGTTGCCATGGTGCTGGCACCTCACATCATCACCACTTGCTGACGCCTGCATGGGCCTGGCAAAATTATAATGATTGGAAGCCTAGTGAGGGAAGTCATGTGACTGTCAGAGTGGCCAGACAATTGTTTGGGGGCCATGTGGGGTTTCTGGAAACGGGGAAAATTCGTCATTCTAGCTGGAAGCTGGAAGGTGACAGGAGCTCTGCTGTGTATTCTCAGCTCATTCCTGGGTGGTGGTATTTTTCAAGTTGTATAATTTCCCTTTCCCCATTTTATTTCCTTTCCCTTGATCCTACTGATCCTGTTTGTGTGGTTTTTTTTAAGTTTGTTCTTGTTAAAATAAATCCTGTTCTGTTTTGAAGGAGGCTGCCAGTCTCCTTCCTTGCCCCAATATTGCGGCAAGCCGCTTAGCTAACACTCCCCAATTAAAAATTGGTCCCCACAGTTTTTTGGAGAGTCAACCAGGTGTTGATTAACCTAGTGAATTTTTTTAACCCACCCTCTATCCCCCTTATTTGGCCATGAGCCAACTAACCTGGGGGACCTTCTTGTCCCTCCCCCACTGCCCCCTTAGGCAATCTCCCTTGCTCTTAAAATCCTTAATGTTTATCATTTTGAACTGCACCATGATTGAATATTTGGCTCCTCCCTTGTATATTCTAATTGGCATATTTTGGGACAGAATATTATCCCAATTTAAACTATTGGCCTGCTCAATACTTATTCATGGCATTGCTGATTTCTTCCTCATAAACACAGTAAAAAAAACCTTTGGAACAATGGTATGGGAGAGTTTATCCCTCCCACTGAGCACATATACAATATTACTAGAAGCATAACAACTAAATTCAAACTTTACTATGCTACTATCATTATAGCTCAATTGGCTATAAATTTTATTCTAGTTATTGTCATTATTGTAATGTGGTATTTTTTCCCAAAAAGCTGTAAAGAGAGGAGGGGATATGACCATAGTAGAGCATGTGTTCAGAGGGATACCAGTACAGGTCCCTCTATTGGAGATGAACTGAGTTCAGAAACAGATTTAGACCAGTCTTTAGAATCAGATCACCAGAAACTGCTCCCCCTACAGAATGTTACAGCCCACAGTGGAGCACAGCATAAAATATATAGCCCCTTCAGTCCAAAGGATCTGAGTACATGGAAGAAACTTATACCTAGGTTTGATCAGAATCCGAAGTCAGTAATTTTGCAGTTAAGGTCTATATTTAATGCTTATAAACCCACTTGGGCTGATGTCACTTGTCTTATGGAAATTATATTATTCCTAAGTGAAATTGCAGATATTGTCAAGGCAGGAAATTCCTTGGTGGCCTCTAGGGAAGTGTTAACAGAGTGGCCTCTCCAGGAGCCAAACTGGGATTATAACGATCCATAGCAATTCCAAGAATTAAAAAATGCTAGGGAAATGCTACTGAAAGAAATGGAATCCTGTTCTCAGAAATCTGACAACTGGCAAAAGTTTTTAAAACTTGCTCAGGAGCCTAATGAACAACCTAATAGATTTTATGATAGACTTTGTGAGGCTGCTAGGCAATTTATAAGACTGGACCCACTAGACTCAAAAGACTCCTATATTGTATGTAATACATTTGTATATAAATCATTGCCAGAAATCTGTAAATTTTTTATGACACAGTGTCCAGGCTGGAAAGATATAGCTGTAGACAGGCTTAAAGTAATTGCCACCTATATCTTTGAGGCAAATGAAGACAATACGGCTAAGCAAAGCATTCTGGCACCAGCACTTTCAGGTCAGGCATTTAAAGGTCAGGACAAAACCCCTAAGGTGTGTCAGTACTGTGAAAAACAATGACACTCATTGAGAGAATATAGAATTAGAAAGCAAGAACTCAAGTGGTCAGTAACTGAGGGTCTGGAATACTTTTTCAGGAGAAACCAGAATAATTATGGAAATTTTTACCAAAAAGGAAACAACCAAGATAATTACAGACCTTATTACAACCAGAATCAGTATAATCATAGACCCTATCAGGGAGGTACAGAAGGACAGAATCAGAATCAGGGTAACTCTAGAATCCCCCAGAGGGAGACACAGGACTGACAGTGTCCAGGGGAGGAGTGGAAAATAAATACAGAAAGCTTTACTTTTCTAGATCCTGAATTTTTGAATCCTCTTGTACCAATCCATTCACCTCCCCAGAGTAACGCACCCTATGTGACCCTCAAAGTTGGGGACACCTATTATGATTGTCTGTTATATACAGGAGCCTCTAAATCAGTCTTAGTGTATAAACCAGACCCTGGATGCAATGCTATTGGACCTTTAAATGTGGTAGGAGTCTTAGGTAAGGCCCAAAGAGTGGCAGAATTAACCCCTTGCATGGTATCTATGGGGCCTTTAACTGTAGAACATTCATTTTTACTTATGCCCGATGCCCCTGTAAATTTATTAGGTCGTGATCTCCTTTGTAAACTTAGAACAACCATATCTTGTGCTCCAGATGGGGCTGTCTCTCTGAGGTTGCCAGAGGATACTGTTCATTTGTTACCAATTTTGATTGCAGACGCTCAAGGAGCAGTATGGGATACATCCAAAATCCCCTCTGACATTCCTGAGTCCCTATGGGCCTCATACTCTACTGAAGTGGGGCTCCTTAAATTTGATATGCTTGTTTCTATTAAAGTTAAAGGGGGACCACCTCCATCCATTCCACAGTATCCATTATCTAAAGAAGCTATAGAAGGGATCACCCCTATAATTGAGGCTCTGAAAAGTCAGGGTATTATTGTCCCATGCCATCATTCTCCATGTAATATTCCCATTTTGCCAGTTAAAAATATCCAAGCCTGGCCCAGATGGCAAACCTGTTTATTGTTTTGTACAAGATCTTAGAGCAATTAACAATTATGTTATTCCTAGACATGCTATAGTCCCTAATCCTGCCACCACAGTTTCTTTAATCCCATGTGAGGCTACATGGTTCACAGTGGTAGACCTTTGCTCTGCCTTTTTCTCTATACCAGTGCATGAGGATTTCCAGTATTTATTTGCCTTTACCTATAAAAATACACAGTGGACCTGGACTAGACTCCCACATGGATTTGTGGACAGTCCTACATTATTTTCTCAAATGTTACAACAGGACCTGGCCTATATTACTTTTATTGTTTTTTTTTTCTGTTTGTTTTTTGGTGAGGCAACTGGGGCTTAGTGACTTGCCCAGGGTCACACAGCTAGTAAGTGTTAAGTGTCTGAGGCCAGACCTGAACTCAGGTCCTCCTGAATTCAGGGCCAGTGCTCTATCCACTGCATCACCTAGCTGCCCCCCTCTATTACTTTTAAAGTTTCTATTTTAGTGCAGTATGTTGATGATTTACTTTTAGCCTCCCCTGATGATGACACCTGTCAGGAAAGATAGCTGCCATTTATTATTAGAACTATACAAGAGAGGTCACAAAGTCTCTAAGTCAAAGGTGCAATGGTGTTTACCTCAGGTAGAATAATTGGGCTTCATTCTGGCTGCTGGAACTTGCTCTGTCTCACCTAAGCGAGTCCAGGCTATTCAACAACTTGCTGCTCCCTCTACTAAGAAGCAGTTAAGGGCCATTCTGGGAGCAGCTGGGTATTGCAGACAATGGATATCCTCTTTTGGTGAAATTACTAAGCCTCTTATAGCTCTAACCAAAAATTCTGTTCCAGAACCTTTACAGCTGGATTCCCAGCATCTCTCAGCTATAACAGAATTGAAGTGCGCATTGTTATCATCATCTGCACTAGGACTCCCAGATTACAGTAAGTCTTTTACTTTTTTTGTGCATGAACAGAAGGGAGTGGCTTCTAGGGTCCTGACTCAATCATTAGGACCTGTCCAGTGTCCAAGAGCTTATTATTCCAGACAACTAGATTCTGTGGCTTCTGGGGTGCCACCCTGCCTCAGGGCAGTGGCAGCTACAGCCCTTTTGGTAGAAAAAGCCTCTGATTTGGTCCTAGGTCATCCTCTTACAATACAATGTCCCCACGAAGTAGAGGCCCTCTTACTACGCCATAGAACACAAGCCTTTTTAGATCAAAAGCTGGCTAAGTATGAAGTAACCCTGCTAGTTCATGAAAATATCACTTTAAAATGCTGTACAGTCCTTAACCCAGCAACACTGCTCCCTAACTCTTGGGGGAGCCATTGCATGACTGTGCCTCTTTAGTTGATATGGCTGAGAAACCCCATGATGACCTTTTCGATAAACCTTTAGAGAACCCTGATATTGTCCTCTATACAGATACGGATGGTTCTTCATTTATGAAAGATGGCACCCATTTCACTGGGGCTGCTGTAGTTTCTGATTATGATATTATTTGGGCAGCTTCTATGCCTTCACATTTTAGTGCAAAAGCTGATGAACTTGTGGCTCTTACACAAGCCTCTAACATAGCCAAAGGGAAGACCACTACCATTTATACTGACTCCAGATATAGCTTCGGTGTATGCTGTGCTGTAGGCATGCTTTGGCTATAGAGGGGCTTTCTAATATCCTCTGGCAAAGCTATTGCTAATGGAGACATTATCAAGGACCTCCTATCTGCCCTGAAACTTCCCTCTGCTCTAGCAATTGTACATTGCCCTGCCCACACAGGGAATAGTGATCCTGCTTTAAAGGGGAATGCATGAGCTGATTCTGCAGCCAAGCTCACTGCATTAGAAGCTCCTGAACATGTATTTAACCTTTCACCTTCTGAGGATATTCCTTCCAACCTAACCTATGATGATTCTGAAGTAGAAAGGTGGAAAAAGAGATTCAAGGCTAAACAGATCAATGGAGTCTGGATGTCTTCGGAGGGAAAACCACTTCTCCCCCAGAAATTCTATCACCAGGTATGCTTCTCTATTCACAAGAAAGGGCATTTTGGCACACAAGGAATTGTGGACTCAGTTAGAAGGACCTGGTTAGCACCAGGTATAACTAACATAGAATCTCCAATCTGCTCGGGCTGCTCCACATGTCAATCTTACAATCAACATGCCTTCCGTGCTAAAGCATATGGAGGGCGCCCTTTGGCATATATACCTTTTGAACATCTACAAATTGACTTTATTTCTATGGCCAAAGCAGGACAATATAAATTTTGCCTTGTTATTGTTGACCAGCTCACTCGATGGGTGGAGGCTTTTCCTGCCCCACAAGCAACTCTTTGCTTTGTGGCCAAAGCTTTTCTGAAAGAGATTGTTCTTCACTTTGGGACAGCAGCATACATTGACTCTGATAGAGGTACACATTATATAGATTGAATTCTCTCCCAGATTTATTCTTTCTGGGGAGTAACTCCTGGATTTCATACTCCTTACCACCCTCAAAGCTCAGTCCAAGTTGAACATATGAATAAAGAGCTTAAGAGCATGATTGGCAAATTATATACTGAAACACATTTGAAATGGCCTGATGTTCTACCCTTGGCATTATTCCATCTGCACAGTAGCCCAAAAGGTGAACTCCACATATCTCCTTATGAGATGCTTTTTGGTCACCCTCCTATCCAAGTTAAAACTTTTTCCCCAGTCTATTCATCACTGGTGGGAGATGATATTTCTGTTGCTTCCTATATACAAGAACTAAAAACTAGGCTATGTGAACTCCATGAAGCAGGAGTTGCTGTACAAGCTGGTCCTTTATATTTTTCCTTGCATGTCCTGGAGACAATGTATATATTAAAAATTTTCAGCAGACCAGTGGGACTCAGCCCACTTGGGAGGGACCTTTTCAGGTATTATTGACAACTCCTACTGCTATTAAAATTGGATAAAAAGAATCTTGGATTCATTGTTCCCACATGAAGCCCACACCATTTATGGGTAAAGTAATTTTAGATAAAACTCAAGAAGCTCCTAAAGAGAAAAGAAACCAAACGGAGCACAGAGGTAATAGACAGTTACAATTTGCAAGTATTATAACTCAAATCCAAAGCCTGGGACTCAAACTTTGTAAGGTATCAGGAGATGGAAATTGTCTTTTCAGAGCCCTCAGATACCAGTTAGAAGGTCATTTGGGAAACCATCTCAAACACAGACAAGAAACTGCTAATTATATGCTCAGTCATACAGAAGATTTTGGGTCTTTTATAGAAACAGATATTCCCTTTGAAGAATATGTTTCTGATTTGAAAAAAGTTGGTAGTTGTGCAGGGAACGATGCCATTGTAGCCTTTGCCAAACATAACCAACTGAATGTAATTATTCTCCAGTTTAATAAACCTCTATGGCAAATTTGTGGCACAGAAAAAGCTGACACTAAAGAACTCCATATTTTCTACCATAATGGTCATTATGACAGCATTAGAAGAATCAATGATGATTCAGAAACCCCTGCCACTTTGGCATGCAGAGAATTGGGGAACCAGTTTAAAAAATATGGTATACCCCAAATTCTAGCATTATAAGCTTTTCCTCCTACAGGTGAAGAACTTCTCCACCAAGAGCACATGGCTCTATCTTCTAGAAAGGGTTATTGAACGTTATGGCTTGATTTATAAGACAATTAATGAACTTATTGAGTCTAGCTGATGTCTTATTTCATTTTGATAAATTGTGTATCATTTCAAGTATGTTATTGTCATTGTACTAGATAGAGAATTCATGGACAAGATGATGTGGTTTACTTGCTTAATGAAGATTCTGTAATAATGTTTAATAATATCAGCCATTTACATTCATTTATCATTTGTATGTCATTGTAACTGTATATTCTGGGTATGGCTTGGGATTATATATATATATATATATACATATATTTCAAGTATATCCTAAGTTATGCAGTGTAGCATGCATTTTTGAGATTTATGATTTATGGAAATTTACTATTTCAGAGACTAATTGCTCTTACAATGAGCTTAATGGAATAATTCAACTCCACATTGCAGGCCCTGGAGAGAATATATGTACAACAGGAAGAGAGACAGGTACATGCAAGATACCCTTATGGAGGCTGAGAGAACAGCCAAATACATTCAGGAAGTCCATAGTTTGCTTCTGAGAGTGGCTATGTAGAGCACAATTGCTGGACATAGTCCAGTTTCTTCTTCTCTCACTCCAAAAAATGGTCTGATGTCATGTTAGCCTTAACACATGCACCTGGTTTAACTTAACTTGGCTTTTTCACTCAATCTGGTGGCATGGTCAGAATCTATCCACCTGAGGCCTAGCACAATTATTAGATGTCTATGCACCACAAGATGTGGTATGGCAAGCTTTCCATAAAATTTTCAGGTGTCATCATGGACACATAACTAAATTTGGCCTTGATCCAGACATATACTGGCAAAAAGTGTTTGTGATGTCATAGCTGTTTCAATTTTGTATTGCGTATGGATATGAATATCCTGCAAAGCGGGAACTCCAATAGGCTACATATATATATAAAGTTTAAACTTTTTTTGTATATTTTGAAGAACTTTAATTTGAACATTTTTGGACAATGCTATGCTAAAGATTAATGAAAACCCAGCAGTTCCAGAGACAACCAGAATCCAGAGACAGCCAGAATCCAGACCAGAGCCCAGTTCCCCTGATGACATCTCAACCCTCCTTTGAAGACAAGATTTTAAGGACTTTAAATGGACATTTTTGTTTTTCATTCTGTTACTATATACATAATCTGTAATATATATTTTCCCTTTCCTATATTGTTATTAGTATATTGTTTGTTAGCATTGGTTATGATATTCTGTTATTTTAAAAATTTATTTATTGTTTATTGTTTATTATTTATTATTCCATCAAGGAAACACCCCATGTTTCTTGATGAAACAAAGGGGGGAATGTAAAGAATTAATTGTTATTTGATGTTTTTATGCCTTGGCACTCACTGGCTTGGGGTTCCGCAAACCGCATGGTGTTCCACCCACTGGTTGTAACTTGCCATGGTGCTGGCACCTCATGTCATCACCACCCGCTGACGCCTATGTGGGCCTGACAAAATTATAATGATTGGAAGCCTAGTGAGGGCAGTCATGTGACTGTCAGAGTGGCCAGACAATTGGTTGGGGGCTATGTGGGGTTTCTAGGAACGGGGAGAATTCGCCATTCTAGCTGGAAGCTGGAAGGTAACAGGAGCTCTGGTGTGTATTCTCAGCTGATTCCTGGGCGGTTGTATTTTTCAGGTTGTATAATTTCTCTTTCCCCATTTTATTTCCTTTCCCTTGATCCTACTGATCCTGTTTGTGTTTTGTTTTTTTTTTTAAGTTGGTTCTTGTTAAAATAAATCCTGTTCTGTTTTGAGGGAGGCTGCCAGCCTCCTTCCTTGCCCCAGTATTGTGGCGGGCTGCTTAGCTAACACTCCCCAATTAAAAATTGGTCCCCACACCCTTTGGCCATAGTTCCAAATTGCTCTACAGAATGTTTGAATCAGTTTACAACTTTAGCAGGAGTGTATTAATGTCTCATTTCCCCCATATCCCCCACATTTGTCATTTTCCTCTGCTGTCCTATTATCTAATCGAATAGGTATGACGTAGTACCCAGAATTCTTTTGACCTGAATCCCTCCAATCAATGGTGAGTTAGAGGAAAAAAAACATGTTATTAGCTTTGAAGCATCATAAGTTATTATTTTTTTTGGGGGGGGGGCAATGAGGGTTACGTGATTTTCCAAGGTCACACAGCTAGTAAATGTCAAGTGTCTGAGGCCGGGTTTGAACTCAGGTCCTCCTAAATCCAGGGCTGGTTCTTTATCCTCTGTAGCACCTAGTTGCCTAGTTTGCTCCTCCTTGTCCTGGGACTAAGAGCAAACTATGGAGTGGCACAGTAGGTAGTAATTAAGAAATGGTTAATTTCTGACAACTTCTATATGGAAGATAACATTTTTTTGGGGGGGGGGAGGGAGTGGATCAGGGCTAGGCAATAGTGTGAAAACTATATACCTTTCTGAGGTTGTTGTAAGTTTAGTGTCCTGGCTCCTGGCAGGCATATCATGTCCATTTTCTGTTATTACCTAAGAAAAGCAACATCCTCTGCCAAAATATAAGGTGCCATATACTTCTACAAAAGAAAAGTATTATTCCCAAAGGATGAATTTGGGGACTTCAGGGGCACCAGGGATCTAGCATTGTAAAGATCTCAGATAATACTGTCTCTTTTATTAATGAAAGCTTTCATTCTTTTGTTGCATTGTATGTAGCCTACTTATAGTCAGGAGGGTGCTAAGCAGTCCAGTAAATTCCTAAGGTTTTTGAATGTTTGCTTGAATGAATAAAAATTGCTTTACTAAAAAGTTTCATTTACTTGTGTCATGGACAGAGGTACATATATTTGAACTTGAATGTGATATTGGCAAAAGTGTGTGTATGTGTGTGTAATACATACACACACATCCATATATATATATATATATATACACACACACACACACATATATATATACACACATATATATACATATATATACTGTAATGTATATATATATACAGTATATATATATATATATATATATATATATATATATATATATATATATATATATATATATATATACACACAGTAATGATTGGAATGACGCAACCTGCTAGAGACTTACTGTAGAAAAGCCCCGCCATGAGGTGAAGGTCTCTGAGGGCAAGACCACTCATCTTTTCTTTGGCATCAGGAAGTGATGTTTGCTTGTGGGAGGAAGAAGGGGGAGGCTGGTGCTCTGACTCACTCTCTTTCATTGGACTCTGGTGGAGAGCAGAGCTAGGAATGCTCTCTCCCTTTAATACATAGATGAATCAGGCCTTTCTTTCTCTCTTTACCAAATTCTTATTCTCCTTAATAA
Organism: Dromiciops gliroides; assembly: GCF_019393635.1. Taxonomy (NCBI): domain Eukaryota; kingdom Metazoa; phylum Chordata; class Mammalia; order Microbiotheria; family Microbiotheriidae; genus Dromiciops; species Dromiciops gliroides. The sequence continues at coordinate 313,713,981 of NC_057863.1, read as the reverse complement.
ATGCTTAAAAGTCTAACTCTTGCTAAAGCTTATAATTTATTATAATTAGATATTTTGCACAGTATAGCTAGAATTTTAGACCTTACTATACACACACACACACACACACACACACATATTACACAACATTATATTTATTGGCAAAAGTATTAAATCATCTGCTGTTTCACAAACTCCATAATCAATATTTTCAGACATTTGCATTGATATTTAAATACTAACAATTGACATTAACTCAAGAAAATATATATAGAAAGTTTGTTTCCAGTGGTTTTGTAACTTTGAAGTTTTTGTTTATGATTGTTTTGAAACTGTATTCATTTGATCCAAGCTTCACCTTTAGATGAGTGCTTTTGATGAAAGCATCTGAAGTGCTTTCCTATTTTTTGCTAGTGAGGAAGCATTGACAGCACCTAAATCATATAGACCTTTACCAATAAGCAGGTCCACAAGGGCACAATTACATCAGACCTGAAAGTTCAGCAATGTGGCTTTGAAAGTAAAGGAAGAAAACAGCTTCACTTAGAATGGAATTGTTCATGGTCTGCTTGTCCAACTGAATTGAGTTGGGTCACACATAGTGGGTGAAACCAAAGGCTCTGATCAGTTCAGAAGATCTAACAATCTGCTATCTGCAAAGAATTTCCTGGTCAACTTTCAGATAAAAACTTTTAATAATAGTGTAGAAATTTTCATAATGGTGGGACCAAACCTACACTTGGCAAGGCAGTATTATACCACTTCCTTTTACTTAGGTGGCTACAAGGATGTGGTAAAAAATGGAAGTTTTAGCCGAATCATTTGAGAGTTGAGTGTATGCTACTGAAGCGGCTTTTGAAGGACTGCCCTTTTGGGGAGGAGATCGTGACGAATGGCTGTGCACTTGCTGCTGCCTGGGGAGCTGGCCAAGCTTGCCTTGTCCGAGGGCACCAACTTCCAGGATGCGAGTTTAAAAACTGAGGGAGGAACAGAAGTTGGCTCTCTCTGGTTTTTTAAACTTAGCCGTGGTGGCGCGCACGTGTGCTAGTTCTCGGCCTGGCGGGCAGTTTGGGATTTGGTGAGTTTTATAAAGGAAAATAGACTAAGCTTAGATCTAAGATTATTCCTTTGTATTTCTACTTTCCTATTTCCGTAATTGGTATCTATCACCTTTTGTTGTCTAATTAATTCCCAAGCAATAAAAACAAATCCCTCACTGATTAAAGCTCAGAGGCTTCTTTTTCTTAGTGGTCTGGGATATATATATGTGTGTGTGTGTGTGTGTATGTACATATATATATATATATATATATATATATATATATATATATATATATATATGTACACACACACACACACACACACACACATGGGAAAAGTTAAAAGGGGGAGTTTAATGCTCATATATCTGATTTTAAATCTCACACCACAAAGAATGGTGCTGCAATATTTATCCTATCTTATTTGCCTAGTCATCATGACTTTATTTTTAAAGTTGTATGCTTAGAAATGCCATTCTTCACATTCATTCACTTGAATGATGGCTTTTCCAGAATTTGGGGTATAATGGAAATAAGAGGACCTGGGTTCAAATATTGGCTCTGCTACTTCCTGCTGATGTGTCCTTGAATAAATAGTTTACCCTATCTAGCCTCAGTTTTCTCATCTGTAAAATAAAATTACATGATATATAAGGTCAATTGTAGGCCCAAAATATGTACTTATTTGATTGTGATCCATGTCGAAATCATCCGTACACGTTTAGATTTAAGTTCCAGTTGCATTTCTATCTACCAGTTTATTTCAATTTAAACATTGATACTAGTCAGCAATAGAAGGCAGCTAGGCGGCGCAGTGGATAGAGCACTGGCCCTAGATTCAGGAAGACCTGAGTTCAAATACAGTCTCAAACACTTGACCCTTACTAGCTGTGTTACCCTGGGCAAGTCACTTAACCCTCATTGCCCCCCCCCAAAAAAAGATAATACTCAGCGATAAAGAATGTATAAAGCAAAATATTACAGGCTTTTTCATATTTACAAGATATAGATTCTAGAGACCCCCTGGAATAGATAAATACAAAAAAATTTTTTGTTTTGCAAAATATATTGGATTATCTGTAATGCATACTTGTAATATCCCATGTTGGTGAGGGGGAGGGAGAAAGGAAGAAATAAGAAGGAGGAAAAGACAGAGGATTCAGGAAGCAAGACAGTATACAGCCAGTAGAAATTTATACCTCAATGTAATGCTGGAGAGTGGAGTATGTAGTTATACTCCGAGACAAAAGAAAAGCATGAATGCAAGAGAAAAAAGAGAAGCAATGGAAGTCGGGGAACTGGGAAAAGCAGTAACCGGGTGGCAACTCCCTTCTGGGCCCTAAGTCAATTATGGAAAAGTGTTGAAGTGATTGAGGCCAAAGGCTGGTGATCTGACCTAGTCACTTGTTTTTCTATTTGTAGGGCAAGTTGTTATTGAGAAAAATATTCAAGTCCTTGAGATACATCATCAGGTGCCTGTAAACAGTTATTTTTAAGGACGACAGTATTCTCTGTGCATTGCTTAGCTGAATTTGACATGGTGGCATTACAGTGTGCTAGTAGAGTGGTTGGAAGTACCGTTGAAGGATATTCTTCTTAACAATGTGGATACAATGGATGGATACACAAGATTCTCAGCACTCAAATGGATCTATGATTTTATAAGTTGGAAGTTTCCTTCAATAATGCAGATTTGCAGTGCATCTGTGACTGGTCATCCTGTGTAATTCTTGTCCATGCCCTCCCATAATTTTATCACAGGGGTTCCATCCAATGTATGGAATGGAAGCAAGGAATGGAGGGAGGTAGACAAGAAAGGGAAGAAAGAAAGAAGGAAAAAAGAAGAAAGCAAAGAAGGAAGGAAGGTAAAGGAAGAAAGCCTTGAACATGATGAATCCAAGAATGGCTATAAAAAATGAAGCAAGGGGCAGCTAGGTGGTACAGTGGATAAAGCACCGGCCCTGGATTCAGGAGAACCTGAGTTCAAATCTGGCCACGGACACTTGACACTTACTAGGTGTGTGACCCTGGGCAAGTCATTTAAACCTCATTGCCCCATTCCCCCCCGCAAAAAAAGAAAAGAAAAGAAACTAGCTTAATCTGAATAATTATACTTTTCTCCTTTACTTTCTTAAGCCTAAATAATCAATCTAACAATAAATCAAGCCTTGGCTTTCATTGTTTGCTGATTCCCAAAGTGTAAATGCTCACACTGAAAATAGAGGAGTTGGATGCAAGCTGTCTCAAACACACACCTGGATGGTGTGTGTGTGTGTGTGTGTGTGTGTGTGTGTGTGTGTGTGTATTGAGGGAAACATTTTAGTAATAAAGGGAATAATCAAAGTATCAGGTAGTAGTTGTGGAAGAAGGAGTATATAGGTTGAGAGTGGCTTCAGTAGTGGAACTATGGAAGATTGAGTAGTATTAGAGATGATAAAGATTTGGGAGTCACTAGTTATATGTATAAACTGGCATGTTTAGTGTCAGCAGGCTGGACTGATTTGCAATAGGAAAAAGACTGTATAAAGAAATGTTGCAACATTACCTGTGACATATAGGTGAAAGACTGCCAACCATAGGGCCTCAGCACCTGAATGTTGGGTGTTCTCTTCATCTTGTCAGTTCTCAAGCATCAGAATCACTTTCTTGAAGCCATCCCATTTTGATATTGATCCTTTGTAGCAGAGTCTCATCTTTGAGCTGAGAAACCAGGTATCTTGTGTTAAGACTGTTTATAGCTTCCATTCAGTAGTTGGAAGGAAATGGGAAGCTGGCCTCCTGTGGTTAGCTGAGATGGGGAAGTTATTGCTGGTGAAAACTGTCTTCAGACTAGGCTGGATTGCTTCTTGTCTGAGATTACAGTGAATACACCTCTGAGGTACCCCCTGTCAGCTTCCATCTTTGCAGATTTTAAGGACTACCCTACCCCTGGGTCTGTCTATCTGTTTCTTTCACTGTCTTTCTTTGTCTTCTTGTCTCTTTAAAGTCACATCAGGAGTTCTGATTACCTCAGTTACAAAAGGCTAAATTTGGACCTAAAAGCTCCATTTATTATTTGTCAGTCTCCCTTTGAGAGACAGAGACAGAGACAGAGACAGAGACAGACAGAGAAGAGAGAAGGGGCGAGAAAAGGAGAGAGAAAGAGAGGCAAAAAGAGCGACAAAGAGAAGGGAGGAAAGAGAAGGGGAGAGAGAGAGAGAGAGAGAGAGAGAGAGAGAGAGAGAGAGAGAGAGAGAGAGAGAGAGAGAGAAATATCTCAGGATTAAAGTTGTCAGTGGAAGGCAGAAGGAATAGCTGCCAGTAAGAGATGGGGGGTTGGGGCTTGCTTAGGTACAACAAACAGCAGGAAGTTGAATGGCCTGAAGGGAATATATATATTCAAAACCTTTTGATACTGAGGACATCCTATATCAGATGCCATCTTCCTAGCCTGGCTAAAACCCTTATTATCTAATCTTTTTTTCTGAGCCTTCACAGATGCCAATTGTCTGCAGCTCCTCAACAGAGAAGCTCAAGGGCTCTGGGAAACAGAAGTGGGGTGTTACTTTAAAAACACAACAATAATAACAATAAAAAAACCAAACCCCTCTTGTCTCATACATGTAAGGACTCAGGGATATAGAAACAGCATGCTATGAAAAAACCCCAAACAAACAAAAAGCCAACCACCTCCCCCAAGATATGTCCAGAGTCCTGCCTCTATATCAGTTACTAGTTTTTAGTGACTGCAATAATAGTATTTATGAACAGCTTTAAGATTTATAAAACACTTTCACTTTGTTTTAGTTTTATCCTTACAACACTATTGTTGCCGTGAGGTTGGTGCCATTATTATTCCTGTTTTATACACAAGGGAAAACTGGATGGAGAAAGAATTAGAGGTTTTTCCAGAATCATCCAAACTAGCAAGTGTCTAAGGCAGGGCTTGGCCTTAGATCTTCCTAATTCCAAGATCCAGCCCTTTATCCACTGCACTGCTGAGCTGTCTTAATAGTAAGGTGAAATATATATATATATATATATATATATATATATATATATATATATATATGATTCTTATCAGCTCCTCTCTGAACTTATTTAGGGGTTATTATAGAATTGGAGTGCCAAGACATTCACCAGAATCTACTCTCTAAAGGGATTTGACCATCTGACGTGCCCTGTGCCCTGGGAATGTAAGCGAAATTAGGGTGTGACTTTCTATACTGGGCAGCCACCATCCTAGTCCCTGGCTGAAGGGCAATGTGTCCAAGAGTATGGAGCCCTTCTGGGAGTCTTGGCTAGTGTGGTTCCATGATTGGAGGGTGTAGGAGATATAGTTTGGCCTATGTAAATCCCATTATCAGGGATAGAATATTATGATGAAGACCTTCCAGTTGCATGGACATTTTTATATGTGTACTTATTCATGGTGTGTCCAGAAAATGAAGTATCCACTCCCTTGAGACCATCTGCCCTGCAACAGAGCCACTTCTCCTGACCTGGAAAGGCGGCTTCCTTGGGTATATAAAATTGAAGCCACCATAGCTAGCCACCCCTTAACTAGACAGTGGTTTCTATCCCATCCAACTACCCACCCCAAAGCATCCTGCCATCTTCAATTATTCCATTCCCTCCCCGCTTCAACCTCTTGCTCTGAGACCAGTAATGAAAAAAAAAACTTGATCATTGCTTCTGTGAAGGTTCTGTCAATCAATTTGCCCAATTCATTAACTTATGTGACTCCCCAGACCAAAACTCCCTTTTCCTATAGATGTTGCCTTCCTCATTTGGGGCAAAAGGAGGGAATGGAATAAGATTTCAGACATAGGCCCCTTGAAGGCAAGAATTATCTTAATTTTCTATGTGCATTTCCAAAAGGAAGTGTAGTAGCTGGCATGCAGTAGGCACTTAATAAATACTTTATTCTCTCATTGATTTATCCATTCCTGCCTGATCTGAAATAATCTCACACTTATGTGAGTGACATGCTTAATTTAGATTCTCCTGTGAGGATTCACCCTATTAGGCAGCATGGCATAATAGATAGGGTACTGGTCTTGAAGCCAGGAAGACTTGAATCCAAATCCCATATTTGACACATACTGACTATGTGACCCATGGCAAGTCACCTCTAAATGCTCTAGATAACTCTCTAAGAGTCTAAGTTGTGGAGAAGATATTGGCTTCCACAGGATATCCCTTTGTCAAAGAAATTAGAGGTCCCTTCCTCATGCCTAGTAGAATCATAAAATCATAGAACTAGATGGGACCTTAGAAGTCATTTTCACAAATGAAGAAATTGAACCCTGAAAGATAACTTTACATCCTTAGAGTGATATTGAAAATTTTCTTGGAGGGTGGAGAATGGAGAATACAAACTAGGTTGAGAGGGGGTGGAAATTTTAATAACTAAGATTATTTGATTTGGAGAAGAAAAGATAGAAGAGATAGTTATTGGCTTTTATCATTTTAAAACATTTATCAGGAGAGTTTAATACAGAAGATGGTGGCAGCATTGAATAAAGAACAAGGGGGAGGGAAAGTATGAAATACATTGTAAAATCCATAATATAAGGCAGCATCATACTTAAAAAAAAAGAAGAACAAAAAACATCTAATATGGTTGAAATTTAAATTCAGTATTTCAGCAACCTGTGATTTTATGGGTGAGGACACTTAAATCCCTGCACTGATTGAATCTACAAATTGTGAGTAAATAGGTCTTTGAGAGATGCAATGGCTACAAAACTCATCAGCTTCCTGCTTTCCTGTTGATGAGCCTCTCTGAATATAGCCTGAAAGTGACAGCTGTATAGGTCAGGTGACATGCTCATTGTGAAACCATTGCAACTTGGTAGAATTTACTGAAGCCTACCCTTGTATTGGCCATAGTTTTTAAGAAAAATAGTGTCAGGCAGAGCCAAGGTGACTGAGGAAAGGCTTTTCTTTCTGAGAGCTCCCCACACAATCATGAAAAAAAAAATCCTCAAATAATGCTATAAGACAATTTCTGGAGCAGTAGAACCCACAAAAGGGCAGCATGAGATCATTTCCCAGTCAAAGATAGCTTAGAAGATGGGTGGCAAAGGTCTGTTGTACTGGGGTGGGAGTGGAGCCCAGCCCCACAGACAGACCATGCAAATGTAGCCCCATGGCCACATCAACACAGATTGAGCCCCTGGCAAGCCATGCCAGAGAAACAGAGCCCTGGACCCTCTGAATTGGCTGCAGTGGCAGCTTCTTCTGGAACTAAGGGCACGGTTTGGTGAGAAGGCTGAGCAGCTGGCCAACGGTGGTGGGGGAAGGGAGATTACAGGGGTCTCTGTTAGCACTCAGGCAGAACTAGATTGTTTTGCCCATGCTGGGAATCAGGAAACAGTCTTGAGTGATGTCCCAGGTAGGGGAGGGCCACAGGCTTGCTGGAGCTAGCAACCACAGTGAAACAGATTTTTTTTTGTTTCTGGGTTAAATATCAAGTAGGCCTGGGGTTATTTACAGACCAGAGCACAGGCCAGGTGAGTGCAGAACATTCCTTTCCTTAAATTGTACCATTTGGGACTCCCTGAAGCTTGGGATGGTGCATCTGGGAAGAAGTGCCCCACTTTAAGAATGGGTTAAAATTCAAGATATAGGCTAGCAAAATGAACAGACAGAAAAGGATGTGGACCATAGAAAATTTCTTTGGTGACAAGGAAGATCAAAATACACCCTCAGAAGTAGATAACAAAGCCAAAGCTCCTACATCCAAATCATCCAAGAAAAATACGAATTGGTCTCAGGCCATAGAAGCACTCAAAAAGGATTTTGAAGAGAATGTAACAGAGGTAGAGGAAAAAGTAAGAGAGCTAGAGGAAAAAATGGAAAGAGAAATGAGAGTGACTCAGGAAAGTCATGAAAAAAGTAAATAGCTCAAAAAGCCAAATGGAAAAGTTTTCTGAAGAAAATAATTGCCTAAGAATTAGGATTGAACAAATGGAAACTAATGATTTTATGAGAAATAAAGACACAATAAAGCAAATCCAAATGAAGAAAAAAATAGAGGGCAATGTGAAATATCTCCTTGGAAAAATACCTGACCTGGAAAATAGGTCCAAGAGAGATAACTTGAAAATTATTGGACTAAAAACCTTGATCAAAAAAAGAGCTTAGACATCATCTTCCAAGAGATTGTTAGGGGAAATTGCCCAGATATTCTAGAAGCAGAAGGTGAAATAGAAATTGAAAGAATCCACTGATCACCTCCTGAAAGCAATCCCAAAATGAAAATTTCCAAGAATATCATAGCCAAATTCCAGAGCTCCCAGGTCAAGGAGAAAATATTGCAAGTGGTCAGAAAGAAACAATTCAAGGGGCAGCTAGGTGGCGCAGTAGATGGAGCATAGGCCCTGGAGTCAGGAGTACCTGAGTTCAAATCCGGCCTCAGACACTTAACAAGTACTAGCTGTGTGACCCTGGGCAAGTCACTTAACCCCAATTGCCTCACTAAAAAGAAAAAAAAGAAAGAGAGAGACAACTCAAGTACTGTGAAGCCACAGTCAGGATAATGCAAGATCTGGCAACTTCTACATTAAAGTATTGGAGGGCACGGAATATGATATTCTGGAAGGCAAAGGAACCAGGTTTACAACCAATAATCACCTACCTAGCAAAACTGACTATAATCTTTCAGAGGAAAAAATGGGACTTCAATGAAAAAGAGGACTTTCTGGCATTCTTGATGAAAAGACCTGAACTGAATAGAAAATTTTACTTTCAAATACAAGACCCTAGAGAAGCATAAAATGGTAAACAGGAAAAACAAATCACAATGGAATTTAAAAGCTTAAACTGTTTACATTCCTACATGGGAAGATGATACTTCTAAGTCATAAGAACTTTCTCAGTATTAGGGCAGATGAAAGGAATAAATTTAGACAGAGGGAATGGGTGGGAATTGATTATGAAGGGATGATATATGTAAAGCATTTGTTTTTTTGTTTATCTTTTTTTTTTTTTTTGCAGGGCAGTCAGTGTGGGGTGGCATGCCTAGGGTGGAGGAGCTGGTGAGTGTATTGTGTCTGAGGTCAGATTTGGGTTCAGGTCTTCTTGGATCTAGGGTGGGTGCTTTGTCCACTGTGTCACCTAGCTGCCCCATGATAACATCTTTAAAATAAAATTAAGGGGTGAGAGAATCACACTGGGAAAAAGGGAAAGGGAGAGGTGGAATGGAGCCAAGTATCTCACATAAAAGAAGCAAGAAAAATCTAATGGAGTTGAGGGGATGTTGGGGGAAATATGGGAGTGAATGAACCTTACTCTCATTAGAATTGGCTCAAAGAGAGAATAACATACACACTCAAGTGAGTATAATAATATATCTTGCCTTGTATGGAAGTGGGAGGAGAAAGGGATAAGGGAGGAGGGGTGAAGGAAGGGAGGGCAGATAAGTATCATGGGGAGTAAATAGGATCGAGGGAAACACAGTTAGCAATAGTAACTCGGGAAAAATTTGAAGTAGAGGCAAGAGCAATATAAGATGATGAAGAAGCTGATTATGATACTTTTCTGGGCTATTGTGAAGAAAATTCTTTGTCAGGTATAAGGTACTATATAAATGTAAGCTATTATTGTTGCAATAATCAACCTCATGGGTATTTTGCAAGGAAATTCCCCTTTAAATACTATATAAATATAGTTTACTATAAAAAAAGATGAGCAGAATGCTATCAGAAAAACCTTGAAAGACTTATATGAGCTGATGCAAAGTGAAATGTACTGTATACAAAGTAACCTCAATATTGTAAGATAATCTGCTACGAATGACTTAGTTATTTTTAGCAATGCAATGATCCAAGACAACTCTGAAGGATTTATGAAAATGTAATCCATCTACAGAGAAAGAACTGATGGTATCTAAATACAGATGGAAGTATATTTTGTTGTTGTTGCTGTTAGTTCCTTTTTCTAAAGTTTTTTTGTCTGCTATGTTTTGTATGACTGCACATGTATAAACATATTTAATTGAGTTCTTAAGGGGGGATAGGAAGGAAGATAATTTGGAACACCAAGTTTATTTTTGTTTGTTTGGTTTTGTTTTTAGTGAGGCAATTGGGGTTAAGTGACTTGCCCAGGGTCACACAGCTAGTAAGTGTTAAGTGTCTGAGGCCAGATTTGAACTCAGGTACTCCTGACTCCAGGGCCGGTGCTCTATCAACTGCGCCATCTAGCTTCCCCGGAACACCAAGTTTTAAAAATCGATGTTACAATTTGTTTTTACATGTAAGGTGGGGAGCATTCTAAATAAATTCAGGCTTCCTAATCCCCCCCAAATACCCAAAACAAAACAAAACAAAACAAGTGTCATCTTGAGGCCTAGGTGAAAAATCAAAGTAGACAAACAGGGTTAAGTGACTTGAGCACAGTCAAACAGCAATTGAGTGTCTGAGGTCAGATTTGAACTCAGGTCTTCCTGACTCCAGCTGTTAAAAGGAGTCTTTGTTTGGGCTTCACCCTGATTCATAAGGCAAACTCAGAAAGAAAGAAAAATAAACCATTTGCCTCAGTTTCCTCATCTGCAAAATGAACTGGAGAAGGAAATGGCAAATCACTCCAATATATCTGCTTGTAAAAGGGGTCATAAAGAGTTAGACACAACTGAAATAGCCGGACTACAACAACAAAACAATCATTGCATTCAAAGTAAAATCAGGAAAATATATGAGGGCAAACAAAGAGGTTCAGTATTTCTACAGATAGGGTATATCGTCAATGCAAGTAGATCTTGTCCCATGGTGTAGATCACAATCCATCCACACCTTTAAAACTGGTAAGATTTTTGTCCATGCAGTGCATACCCTTTGACCCAGTAATACCACTACTAGGTCTTTATCTCAAAGAGATCATAGAAAAGAGAAAAGGACCCACACATACAAACATATTTGTAGCAGCTCTCTTTGTGGTGGCAAAGAATTGGAAATTAAGAGAATGTCCATCAATTGGGGAATGGCTGAACAATTTGTGGTATATGAATGTAATGGAATACTATTCTTCTGTAAGAAAGGATGAGCAGGTTGATTTCAGAAAGAAAAAACAAACAAAACTTAGACTTAAGTGGACTGATGCTGAGTGAAGTGAGCAGAACCAGGAGAACATTGTACACAGTAACAGCAACATTGTGTAATGGTCAGCTGTGATGGACTTGGCTCTTCTCAGCAGTGCAATGATCCAAGAGAATTCCAAAAAACTTATGATCAAAAATGTTCTCCACATCTAGAAAAAAGAACTGTGTATTCTGAATGCAGATTGAACCTTACTGTTTCTACTTTCTTTGTTGTTTTTTTTTCTTTTCTTAGGTTTCCCCCTTGTGTTTTGATTCATCTTTCACAACATTAATGCAGAAATATGTTTAATGTGATTGTACATATATAACCTATATTGGATTGCTTTCTATCTTGGGGAGGGGAGAGGGAAAAAAGGGAGCATAAAAAATTTGGAACTAAAAATCTTATGAAAACAAATGTTGAAAACTATCTTTGCATGTAACTGAAAAATAATAAAATACTTCTTTGTTTAAAATAATATTTTTTCCATGACCTCACATAAATTCTTCAGAGGGGGAACCACCCAGTGATTTGGTGGATTTCTTCCAGATCATCTGATATTGCATAGGTACCAATAAAGCATGCAGTCTATCCATTGGTTATACCTCATTGCATGATTGACCTATCTCATTTTCTTTATTTTAGTCCTAATGTAATTTAAACTAAATATCTTGAATAATTCAAGATTATTATATACCAACATGTACTCTTCACACATGTTTCCTCACCCTTTGGGGCATCCTAACTACTGTCTTGTGGAATCTCTGACTTCCTTTAAGACTAATTTTAAGTGCCGTCTTTTGATGGAAGCCTTACCCAGGCATTAGAACCTTTCCCTCTAAGATTCCTTACCATTTGCTTTATATCTTTTTTGTATGTACAGATTCATGTATTTGTTATCCTTTCTATTAGAATGTGTACTTCTTGAGGGCAAGGGTGTTTTTAACTTATTTTTATCCCTAACACTTCACACAGCCCTCAGTACAAAATAAGTGCTTAATAAATGCCCATTGGCTAATTGATATAGATAGGAGTCTTTTTCAGGGAGAAATTTGGAGTCTTTAAAAGCACTGTACAATCGATGAAGCCTGTGTATTTTCAGGTGTCCAATTTTACACCTAGTTCATTGTCTGTATAGAAGATATGTATACTGATGGACGAGTTTCATGTCGTGTTCATCCAATTACAAATCACAGTTGCAGCAATAGGAATTTTTTTACCCACATGGTTTTATCCACAGGAGTTAGCTTCAATTCTTTTGATTAATTATAAATATAATTTAGGAGTATCTGCAGTATTCCGGAGATTCATGAAACCAGAACAGTGTTTTCCTCAAGTTAGATTATTTAGAGGTTCTTACCATGCAAAATTAATCCTCTTCAAATTGACTCTGAGCTGGAAATCTTTCTTGACATTGCCAAATAACTTTGGTGAGCATATATCTCCCTTTTTATGTCCTGTTTGACATTTATAATCAAATGGTCATTAAACAAAATTATATCTGTTTTTGAATCTTTAAAAGAGTATTGCATAGTTTCAACAAATGCTGGGAAGACACCTTGGAAGAAGAATTTTAAGGTGGCATCTGATGAATAAAAGACCTTTTATAGTTTAAAAAATATGTTTAGTAAAATGATGTATTCTTTAAGTCTTTCAGTAAATTGTGCAAAAATATGGTCTGCTATAGAATATAATTTTTGAAAATATGTCTTTTCTTTTCTTATTCATCAAAAGCCCTCCAGATTTGTGCATATTACTCTTTTAAAAAATTTTATAGAAGGGAAAGAAAGCATATATTTTAGTTGTTATGGATGTTTTCTTGATCGCCTTTTTTCAATAAAAATAACATCCATGATTTTTCCCTAATTATTTTGTTAAGTCCACTCTTTGCGGTATTTAAGAAGTCATCCAATAATGTTTATAATATTGTCTTGCTGCTATCATGTAGCTTTTTATGTATGTGTATGTTCTTATAATTTATTTTTAAATTTTTTCAAATATTTTATTTTTTTACCATTACATGTAAAATTTAAAAATATTTTGTTTGAAAAATTTTGAGTTCTAAAGTCTCTCCTTCCTTTCCTCCCCATCCCCTCTCATTGAAAAGGCAAGAAATTTGACTATAGTTTATACATATGTAGTCATGCAAAACATATTTACATATTAATCATGTAAAAGAAAACAGAAAATATATATTTTTAAAACATTCTTCGACCTGTATTCAGATGCCATCAGTTTTTTCACTGGAGATAAGATTTTTTACCTTGAGTCTTTTAGAATTGTTTTCTATCACTGTGTTGATGAAAATACCTAAGTCATTCACAGTTAATCATCATACAATACTATTGTTACAGTGTATAATTTTCTCCTGGTTCTGCTTACTTTATTTTGCATCAGTTCATGTAAGTCCAGTTTTTTCTGAATGTATCCTGTTCATAAATTTTTATAGCACAATGGTATTCATTCACAATCATGTGCCACAATTTGCTTAACTATTTCCAAATTAATGGATATCGCCTTAATTTCTAGTTCTGACACCAAAAAAAAAAAGAGCTAACATAGACAGACCTCTTCTGAGTATATCTGATGTATTACAAATGGTATTCATGTAATTTTAAAAGTGCTATTCTTATTTCCTATTGTGGCAATATATACAAGCCTCTGATGATAGAATCTAAATATGATTAATATACTGCCATTGATAAGGAGTACAGTCTCATATTTATCTTGACAGACTTTTCAATTCTGTTATTTGCTAATTCTTCTGGTTTCATCTTTAAATACTCTGATAATTATTTTACTTAATTAAATTTCATGTCAAGCTTTCTGTAAACATGTCCATTTTCAGATCCTCTCACTGTTTGGTGAGATATTATTTATAATTTTCTACCATCTATACCCATAAACATTTTTCAAATAGATTAACATTCTAAATTGTTGTTGCCTTTGGTTGTGATATCTCTCTGCTTTGCAAGAAGGTTGTGTATGCTAACCTAGTGTTTTCTAGGCTCTCTATTTTTCCTTTTTGTGGTGATTGATTTGTATCAGTTAAACTTTCTTAGAACTTGACAACAACCTTTTTGATGTCTGTTTTTATATCCACTTGACATTTTTTTCTGACTCAACTTGTTTAAGTAGGTCATGGTAAAACTGTTTAAATTGTGTACAATATTTATTCCATTTTTTTCCGTAATTTGCTATTGATTTTTATAACTGTTCTGACTAGAGATAGCTGATTCTAAAGTGTCATGAATTAATGGATGAATGAAAAGGCACTTATTAAGCACTTAGTGTATTGAGCCCTGTAATTGAGTATTAGGAATATTTATACCAAATTGAAGAAAACCCCTGCCCTCAAAGGGCTTACATTCTAATAGAGGAAGAAAAGGGGACAATTGATATGGAAATATATAGGGATGAACGGAACCAAAAGGAAGGTGAATGACACACATTTACCAAAAGCAATGACAGAGATGGTTATGAATTTAAAACTGGAAAGTGATATGTAGACATTGATGGCTTCTGGGTGTGGGGACCAATTTTTAATTGGAGAGTGTTAGGTAAGTGAATTGCCGCAATATTGGGACAAGGAAGGAGACCGGCAGCCTCCCTCAAAACAGAGCAGGATTTATTTAACAAGAATGAACTTAAAAAAAAAATAAAAACCACAAACAGGATCAGTAGGATCAAGGGAAAGGAAATAAAATGGGGAAAAGGGAAATTATACAACCTTAATAACACCACCACCCGGGAATCATCTGAGAACACACAGCAGCGTCCTGTCACCTTCCAGCTTCAAGCTAGAATGGTGAATCTCCTCCCTTCTTCCCAGCAGACCACAGACAGCCCCCAGCCAATTGGCTGGCCACTCTGACAGTCACATGACTGCCCTCACTAGGCTTCCAATCATTATAATTTCTGTTATGTTATTTGGGACTTTGTAGGGCAGTGTGGCATAACTCTATAGAGCTGGTCTTGAAGCAAAGAACTGAATTTAAATCCCCTATCTGATACAGACTGGTTAAATAACCCTGGACAAATCTCTAAATTCTGTAGGCAACTCTTTAACTTGTAGCAAAGGGTGCTGACCTGAACTAATGGAGAGAGTTTCCTCATCTAGGAGTTCCCTTTTCAAAGAAATCACAGGTCTAAGGATTAGTTTGTTCTTAATTTAAAAAGTAGATGAACTGAACATTTTAAGTTTAGAAGGAAGAAATAATGCTTATAATTATGTTAAAAAGAATGGCAGTATGTTCAGTGGGTAGAGAACTCCTGGGTTCAGCTATGACCTCTGAAAAATATTGGCTTTGTACATTGGTCAGATTACTTACCCTCTGAGTGCTCTAAACAATTTTTAAAAAATAATTTGTACATATAATTTGTGGAGAAGGTATTTATATATATTGGTAGAGGCTGTTCCCTTACCTGGGAGTTCTCTATACCAGTGAAATAATGGATTCCTATATCTATCATTATTTAGTATGTGCTATGTCCAGTGATATAGAAATATTTGTGATGAAAAGGTATGCATCTGCTGTAGACATTTTGACTTTTCTCACTTCTTAATTCTGAGCCACATTTCCAATATATTTTTCATTATTCTTATGTCCACTTTTGCATTTAATTTAACAACTATTAAAGGTTATGTTAATTCTATTTGAAGAATCTTATTAAGTTATTTGAAGAATTTTGTTCCTTCCTCCTTCTCTGGGGAAGATGTTGGCACCTCATCTGCCCTTATTTTCATGGTGGACTTCTTGCTAATGCTTATTATCAGCACTGCAATGTAAGATGGAAATGCTTGTCAGAAGCATGATATGCTTCTTCTTGCCTTTGGACCTGTGATAAAGCCAATTTCTTTATTTAGTTCTCCAAGTAAGTAAGGCGTTTTTCCATTTACTTGCAGCTTCTTTTTTTTTCTTTTGCTTTTCTTAAGTGATAAAGTCAAGATTTATATGACTCAGCCCTTCCAACAATATGACTACTAATTGATCAGTGGACAAGGTACCCCTTTAGGTAACCCTGCTGAGGAAATTTTAATGTAGAATTGAAGGACTGGGTGATTCTTGGTGCCCTCTGTCCACTTTGTCACTGCAGACGCAGCAGGTCACTACAGAGGACAAAAGGTCATTTTGAATAATTCTTTGTTTCAGGAATCCCACCTAACAAAGAAAAAGTAGAAATCAACATTAAAACATGAGAAATCTAAAAAGCACATCAACCAAGTAATTAACAGTATATTAAATTCATGGCTATTATTGCATACAAAATTTAGTTCCCAGAACTACAGTGTGATGCAGTGGGGAAGGGCAGACTGTCAGGAGATATGGGCATATATCCTATCTCTGCCAATGTATAGCTACATAAACTTGGATAAATCACTTTAACTCATTGAGCCTCAGTTTCCTCTTCTGTGTAGAGAGGTGCTTGAGATGGAATCAAAGGTTCTTAACTTGGGACCCATGAACTTATTTTTTTTAAATTAATAACTATTTCATTATAACTAATTTCCTTTGTAATCCTGTATATTTTAATTTATGAATTTAATGTATTATTCTTAGAAGGGGTCCATCAGTTTCACCAGAGTACCAGAAGGATCTATGGCACATACAAAAAAAGTTAAGAACCCCTAGATCAGTTGATCTCCAAGGTCTCTTACATTTATAAGAAGTCGTTAATTGGTAAACCTTCTTCAGGCACAACGCTAAGAAGACACAGAAGGAAATCTCACTTTTTAGAAAATTGACCATAAAAACAAATGGTATGAACACACTTACTAGCTATAAATATGTAGTGTATCATTTCCTAGAAGGATCAATCAAATTGAGTATACCTTTTTTTGGGGTGAGGCATTTGGGGTTAAGTGACTTGCCCAGGGTCACACAGCTAGTAAGTGTTAAGTGTCTGAAGCCAGATTTGAGCTCAGGTCCTCCTGACTCCAGGGCTGGTGCTCTATCCACAAAAAAAAGAGTATAATTTTAAGAGAAAGTGATGTTAATTTCACTTGGCCATAATTTCTAAGTCACAGCAAAAAGTGGTCCAAGAAACCACTGATTGTTAATAAATCCCAAGCACCAGGTGTGATCTATCCTAATTTTGTTGACTTTTAGTGGGTAATAGACATTTCTTTGACATTTTATTCAGGATGGTGAAAGTCTCAGATTTCCTATGGGTTAAGGGGTAGGAATATATATTGGAGTGAAGGAGGAGGAGGAGACTCTACAAGGGAATCATTTTTATTTAAAGTAAAACAGGTTATCTACTAAATAGCATCTGTTAATCTGATTCCTATGACAAAATTTTGGGAATATAAGAGAAACCAGTTAGCTCATTTCAGAAGCAGAAGAGAAAATTAGGAGATTGTTATCATGGGTTCTCATAAACACAAAAATTGGATCTTGTCAGCAAAAGCATATAGTTTGTCAAGGGGATGACCAAGGAATTTTATTAAAGTCTTGAAATAGATTTTTCAGATGAGCCTTTTGAAAGAGTATCATGGAAAAAGCTAATGAACAAAATGCTAGGTTTGAGACTAAGTGCCAAAGCAATAGCAATTGCTCAAGAGCAATTGAAGAATCAAATAGAGAGGGAAACAGGAAATTGCAGCAAATCCTTATGGAGAGGTGACAAATGGAGTTCTTCGAGATTCATTGCCAGAACCATTTCTTTTTAAACTCACTTAATAGGTTATGCTTGTCTGAATTAGTGGATTTTGTTGAGTTCAATTCTTTTTTTTTTTTAAGAAGAATCATGGTGTTTTCTATATTGAGTATATCATCAGTTTTGCTAGTTATATAATATGGTGGGACTCTGATTAGATCCTAGGGATGATCAGATTTTATAACTTGATGGGAAAAAGATTTTCAGGTTCATAATTCAGAAATAACTTTTTAGTGTTTATAGGTTTTGAGAACATGCTTATCTAAATCACCTCCTTCTTGATGCTTCTCTGGAAATGATGTTCTCTTAACAATGAGATTTTATTTTCTTTCTTTATTTTATCTTTATTTTACCCTTCTGGTAGTATGGTGAAACTGATGGACCCCTTCTAAGAATAATATGTTAAGTTCATAAATGAAAATACGGGATGATAAAGGAACTGAGTTATAATGAGTTAACAATGGGATTTTATTTTCTTTCTTCCTGTATATGACATTGAAAGGGATACTATACTCAGTTAATAAGTGAATCAACAAGCATGCATTTGCACTTACTATATGTATCAGGCACTGTGCTAAAGGTTGGATATGACTGGACCCATGATTTCATTGGTATAGAGTATTCCTCGGTGAAGAAATTCTATCACTGTGGGCTGACACCTTCTCCAAATTCAGAGTCTTAAGAGGTTTTCTAGAGCACTGATTGGTTAAGTGACTTGCCTAGGGTCACACTGCCAGTATATGTCAAATATGTCACCTGAATTCAAATTTTCCTGGCGACATGCCCATGGTCACTATGATAATAGGCATGAAACGTGGGATTTGAACTCTGTCTATAGGTCCAATTCACTTGGGTGAAGCCTGATAACACCCTTGCAGAAAAAGAAAAGAAGCTCAAACTGTTCATTAACTTGCCCTGACCACTGTGGAGCAGGGCAATTCAATCCAACAAAGACTTATTGGCCATTTGTTGTTTACAGAGTAGAGTACAGGATGTAAGACACAGGGAAATATTTCCAACTGAAAAAGGGCATGTATGATTTATGGAGAGAGCATGGTCTAGTGGATAAAGAACAAGCCTTGGAGTCAGGAAGACCAAGGTTCAAGCCCTGTCTCTGACTTGTACCATGAAATCACTTAACCCCTGAGTATCCCATGGCAATTCTTTAAGATGACAAATTATAGATGAGTTGTTTATCTATACCTGTGGAGAAAGTTTCTGTATTAGACATTCTCTACATTAGTGAAATTACGGGTGCACACCAGGAACTATATATGGTTCATGTCCATGTGGAAGTTAATGTAATGGAAGTGAGGCAGCTAGGTGGTACAGTAGATAGAGCACTGGCCCTGGAGTAGGATGTGAATTTAAATCTGGCAAATTGAATTAAATCAGACAATTGACACTTATTAGCTGTGTGGCCCTAGGCAAGTCACTTTACCCTGATTGCCTCAAAATATCCAGTTCCATTTCCAATCATCCTGATCTATATCTTGCCCTTGGACCCAGAAGACTCTGGGGGAGTGAATGAGGCTGGTGACTTTGCACAGCCCTATCTCACTTAAATTCGATTAATTCCAAGTCATGACATCTGTCATGGTCCTCTTCAAGAAGAAGCAAAGAATAACAAAATAACAACAACAACTACAACAACAGTGTAATAGAGGTATATGACAGAGATGCAAATAATTAAAGGAGAAAATAATACATGATACAGTGATACAATTCAAACAAAGTGATACTTGAGGCCCAATCAATACCGATTAGGGGAATTAAGGTTGGCTTCGTGAATGAAGGTATAGATGGCATAATTATCAAATTTACAGATGACATAAAGTTTGGAGGGGTAGCTAATACACTGAATGGAAGAAACTAGATCCAAAAAAGGTTAGAATATTAGGTCAAAACTATTAAAGTAAAATGAAAAAAGCTAAGTGTAGAGTCCTTGCCTAACATTAATAAAAAAACAAAACAAAACAAACACAATAAACAAAATAAACAAAAATCCCACAACTTCTCAAGCAACAGCTTAGTAGACTGGAAGTTCATTATAAGTCAACAGTACAATATGGATGGCAAGAACCAAGACAAACAAACAAAAATCAATCTAAAAATGAAATCTGAAAGACATTAGAAGGGAAATGTACAGAATCAAGGAAGTGATAGTCCTATTTTACCTAGGCAGATTACATTTGGAATATTGTGACCAGTTCTGGGAGCTTCATTTTGGGAAGGAAACATAAACTTGAGTGTCCAGGGGAGAGAAACAAGGATGCCAGAAGACCTTGAGATTATACCATATGAAGATCTACTGAAAGAACTAGGGAGGGTTAGCCTGAAGAACAAAAGATTTAGAAATGAGATCATGTTCATCTTCAAGTATTTGAAAGTCTGACTTTGATAGAAGGATCATCTTTTTTCTTCATGGTCCCATGTGGTAGAGCTAGGAGCGATGGATAGAAGTTGCAGAAATGTAGAATGAAATATTTTGCTAAAAATTAAGGCATCAAAAAGTGGGACTGATTTCCTCAGGAGGTATTGAAATCTCTTTAACTAAAAGTTGTCAAGTAAAGGATAATTCAGATCCCCATCATTGCTTTTCTAGAACTTTATAATAGCCTTCTCCTTTATCTCCCTTCTTCCATTCTCATGTCTCATTAATCCATCCTCCAATAATCTGACAAAATCACCTTCCTAAAGCGCACATCTGACTACCTCATCCATACTTAAGAATTTTTAGTTGAAGAAAAAAAAAAAAGAATCTTCATTGGTATTCTGTTTCCTTTAGTGCTCAATTTTGGCTTGTGAAGCCCTTCACAGACTGGCTCCAGTCTGACTTTCTGAACTTATATCTCATTACTCCATTTCATACATACTATGCTCCAACTGAATTGTATTATTTGCTATTCTCTGAATTTAGCATTCCATGTGCTGACTCCATTTCTTTGCAGAGAGTATTGCCCATGCCTAGAATATATTCCCTCCTCATCTTTGCCTCTTAGAATTCATCAATTCCTTCAAAGCTTAGCACATATGTCAGAAAGTTTTTATTGTTCCCCAAGATGTTAATTTTCTCTACTCTCAAATTATCTTTTATTTACTCACCTGTTTCCATGTTGTTCTCTTAGTATAATGTGATCTTCTTGAGAGCAGGGATCATTTTTCATTTTTGCTTTTATATCTCTAGTATCTATTATAGAGGTTTAACAAATGTTAGTTGCATTCCATTGAATTGAAGGCTAGACGGTGACTTGTCAGGAAGTTTGTAAGGAGAGATTCTTTTTAAGGATAGATTGGACTAGATGCCTTCAAAGTTTCTTTCCAACTTTTAGATTCTGTGATTCTGTGACATTTGATTTGGGCTTTAAAGGATGAATAGGAGTTTAGTTTGGGGAAAGGATATAAGAGGTCATTTCAGGAATTCCAGTCAATAATTTGAGACTGAAGATGGGAAGTTGTAGGATGTATTTTAGGGATGACTAATTGTAGAGTGTGTTTTAGTCCCAGATGACCTTGAATATAAAGCAAAGTCATTTAAGCTTTCTTCTGAAGGCAAGTTTTAAATATGATAGTGGTACGACAAGATCTGTGCATAAGAGAGACTGATCAAGTCTGGTAGTGTTATGAAGTGAAGAGATTAGATTGCAGAAAGGGGAGTTGTTATTTGCATTATAACAATATGTAACCTCAATTTTCTGTAAAGAATTCATATTTTTGCAATGACTTTTGGCCAAAGAGGAACGTAGCTCACATTTCTAACTTGGTTTCTATTAAATTAAGTGTGCTCTGTCATATCTTTTCATCTAACATTCCATTTTCATGAAATCAACTGTTTGCTAGAATATGCGTGTAGGTATATTTAGTGGGAAAAACATAAAAGTAGAATTACGAATATCTTTTCCTTTTTTTTTTCAGGGCGATGAGGGTTAATTGACTTGCCTAGGGTCACACAGCTAGTAAGTGTCAAGTGTCTGAGGCCAGATTTGAACTTAGGTCCCCCTAAATCCAGGGTCAGTGCTTTATCCACTACACGACCTAGCTGCCCCAGGAATATTAAAAACAAAAAACAAAAACAAAAAGAAACAAACAGGCTTACTCGAACTGCAGGATTTCCTCTAGATAAAATACATAACCATGTATCCCAATAACATCTATGCCCATAAGATGCATTCCAGTTATAGAAGACTTCCTACTGTGACTTTTCTTTACCCCCTTAAAAATAGTCTATAGTTTACACTTTCAGAGCTTTTCCTTTTGCTTTTCAAAATGAGAACTATGTCATATGATAATATAATCTGTGTTAAACTTCATGGGTTCTAATGTGTTAATTAAAGAACTCCAGTATTCTATACTAGGTAGTATATATAATTTACCATCATTCATCTTGATATAGTTTCCTATTATAAAATCAGAGTTATTTTAATAATGGGAATTGGCAACTAAGAAGAGAGAGCAACATGATGGGGAGCTTTGTGGGAAGGTAATGAATGAAAAGCAGTATGCAGAATTAGGTTCTTTCCTTCAAAAGTTCAATTATCAAGCCAGACTTGCACTGGAGCTCCACTGTGGAGTTTTCTGTATTCAGTAGAGTCATATAATTCTATATGTATAAATTGTATAGGGATGAGGAATGAAGATGTTGACAGGTGCTAGTCACCAGCAGAAAAGTGAGAACTGCCATTTCCTATTGGCCTCTTCTGAATTTGGCCTACATATGTATAATGTTATTTCCCTTAGATCCATATCCATTATCATGGACACTTTGGCACATTACCTTAATTATGAATTGGATGATGAGAGTAACATAACTTTTTATAGTTATACATCAAATGCTTAGCACAGTGCCTGGCACAAAGTAAACACTTAGTGTATAGTGGTTCATTCATTCATTCATCTGACTCTGTCAGGGATTCTTCTATTTATTGTATTTGCATTCCTTGTGCCTAGTACAGTGCTTGCCACAAGTAGAGGCTTAATAAATAAATGCTTGTTGATTGTGACTGCCAACAAGTGACATTTAGTCTCTTATAAAATTGAATATAAACAATTGGGCTGGTTGAATCTCACTCAGTAAAATAGAACTGACCAGTCTGTTAAGATTATAGAGTGGAGAAAGGAAGTTATTTAATGAGTACATGTAACACATGGACTACAGAGAAAATTTCTAGCTCAATATAAATGTACCTATCAAAAACTGACTAGTATGAGTTAAGAAGATTAATTCTTCATAACTTCAAAGATGCTGACACACAAGCATTCATTCATGCACATGGCATGACAGACGACAAATTAACACCTGTCTAGGACTTGACACAAGTCCAGAGCCTACCAATTCTGAAGTTAGATGGGATCAAGAAAGGAAGAGAGTAGGAGTGGAAAATAATTATGCCTGAGCCTAGCTGGGGACCAGAGAGAAAAGGGTAAAAGTTAAAGCTGGGCATTGCTTTAGTTGCCAGAAAGGAAACCACAAGGAAGAGATAGAAAGATGGGATTAATTTGTGTTGGGCTGCTGCTATGCCTACCAGAAAAGAGTCTAATACACCTATATACACAGAGATCTGGTAAATTTGGCTTCTGACATTGCTGTAAGAAAGATATCAGTAATCCTATGTGCATCTTTCCTACGTTTTTCCTATTTCTCCTGCTTTATCCAAGTCCTATGTAACAATTTCTTTCTTTCCTTCTTTCTTTCTTTCTTTCTTTCTTTCTTTCTTTCTTTCTTTCTTTCTTTCTTTCTTTCTTTCTTTCTTTCTTTCTTTCTCTTTCTTTCTCTCTCTCTCTCTTTCTTTCTTTCTTTCTTTCTTTCTTTCTTTCTTTCTTTCTTTCTTTCTTTCTTTCTTTCTTTCTTTCTTTCTTTCTTTCTTTCTTTCTTTCTTTCTTCCTTTCTTTCTTTCTTTGTCTCTAAACTTTGTTTCCACTCACCACCCTTTGACTTCCTGATCAAATACCTCAGCCCTGGCTATTATTCCTTTCTATGTGTTCTCTTCCACTATTAGAATCTGAGTTCCTTGAGGACAGGGATTGTATGTATTTTTTTTCCTATTTGTAGCCCCAGTGCTTAGCACATTGTATGACCCTTTAAAATGCTTAATACTTGTTATTAATTTTTTATTCATTAATTCACATTCTTGGTTATAGTGACCCCTGGGGGTTAGAGATAGAATTTCACATTCTGCATTCTGAGGTCAGTGTCAAGAGTGGAGAGACTGGATTATTGTCTCTTTTTTATGAGAAATGTCAAATTTGAACTACGTCCAACCAGCAGAAAGTCATCCCCTCAGTCAAGCACCTAATTTTAGGTTGAAATTGAGGGGAGGGTTTACATTATTATTTATTCTCTCTCTTAAAATAAGAAGCCAGGGAGGTTTAAGTCAATAACTAGGAGGTTAGTCCTACTATATCAATGGAGCTCTGATTGCCCTCCCATTATGAAGATCAGAATCTGTACACATCTTGGTATCATACATGATTTTTGTTCAGATCCTCCTTAATTATCCACAAAGCATGTATCCAGCATAAAAGAGATCCTATTGTAGTTTTTTGTTGTTATTGTTGTTTTGTTTTTGTTTTTTTGTAGGGCAATGAGGGTTAATTGACTTGCCCAGGGTCACACAGTAAGTGTCAAGTGTCCAAGGCCGAATTTTTAATCAGGTCTTCCTGAATCCAGGGCCAGTGCTTTGTCCACTGCGTCACCCAGCTTCCCTGTACTGTAGATTTTTAACATTTCATGAGCATCAAAAACTAAATTGTTCAAATCTGTAAACCTATCAATATTATTGCTAGGAATATATCCCAAAGAGGTAAGAAATGAAGAGAAAGGATTCATAGGTACAAAAAAAATATTTAGAACATCACTTTTGTTACTGCAAAGAACCGGAAACAAAATGTGCACTCATCAATTAGGGAATTGCTGAACAAATTATAATATATAGATACAATGAAATACTATTGTGCCATTTGAAATGATGAAAAAGACAGATTTACAGAAACCTGAGAAGGAACTAATACAGGCTGAAGTGAACAGAAGCAGAATGATTTATACAATGACCACAATAATGTAAAGGAAAACAGCTTTGAAAAACTTAAGAATTCTGATGGAAGTAATGGCAATCATGAGTCCAGAAGACTGATGATAACACACACTTCCTGGCGCTTGGCACAGAGTGGATGATCTAGAGATGCAGAATAAGACACATTTTCAGACAGAGCTAATTTGTGAATTTGTTTTGCTTGAGTACACTTATTTGTTGCATGGTAAGGCTTTTCGTTGGCAGGAAGGGGAGAGTTGGGGAGTTGTGATAATGATGCCAAAAAGGAGGAGCAGAAAGAGGAGGAGGAAGAGGAAGAGGAAGAGGAGGAGGAGGAGGAGGAGGAGGAGGAGAAGGGGGGGAGGAGAAAAAAAAGTACAAATGAAACATTTTTAAAATACACAAAAGAGAGCAGAGGGAAATTCAGAAGGGATTACACACAAGTAGGGCAATTTTAAACTATTCTGTTCAATTTATGCTTAACATTCTATATAATAAATTACAAATTCATATATACATTCTTCTTTGTTTTTATATGTTGAAATGTACATATTTGTTCATGTATGTTGAGTAAATAAGTAAATAATTTTTAAATGAAATGAAAAGTTTTAAAATAAAACAAAACAAAAATTATGAGTAACAGGTTAACATGTGGCCTGTCATCCTGTTTGTCCTTTTTCTCACTAAGTAGGCCACTTCCTTATCTCTCTCTCTCTCTCTCTCTCTCTCTCCCCCACTCTCTCTCTCTCTCTCTCTCTCTCTCTCCCTCTTCCTCACCTCCTTTTCTCTGAGCTGGTTGTATAGTACGCATTTCTGGACCTTGACACAATCCCACTGAAGCTTTTACCTGCTCTGTTTCTGATATTACCCCTCCTTAGATAACCTGGGGATACACTGTTCCTAGGAGCCCACAGTGCTGGTGCTAGACAGTGGGTACACCAGATTGGCTTTAGTCCTGCTACAGCTCAGACCTCAGGATATGAAGTGACCAGCCTCCTCCTCCAAAGGAGCATATTCTATTGGTATGCGGGGCCACACTTGGACTCCTTTTTTGGTCATATTTTTCCTGGGTGATATTTCTTACAATAGTTCTTGTGTGCAAAGAGGTGTCTCATTGGTAGTATTCCATAGCCCACCATTCAGCTCTACATTGTCACTCTGATCATTAGTAATTTTTATTCTTCTAAGATTTTGGTGCTCCATGATTCACAAAGAGCATAACCAGGAAATATTGGTGTTAACCAGATGGATTTTAATGTCAGGGAGAAGGTTGGGATCATTGACAGTAAAAAAAGCTTTTTTCCAAATGAAATCCAACTATGGGTTCAGATTATTCTTTCCAGGTAGTGTCTGTAAAGGTATATGTACTAGTAGATTAACTTTGGGAACTACCTGTCCAACTCCATGCTTTTATTTTAGACAACAGTCATGTTTCATCCATTTGGTTTAAGTCTGTTGATTATTTTTGCTCATGTCTTATTAGTAGCCAGGGATTTCATTGATGAGGTACTGTAGTATTCTGGGTTTTAAAGCAATCAGCATAATTTCATTTGAAAATATTATTATTAATAATCACAATACCATTGAATAATTAATGCTATATTCATATCACATCAAGAATATTATAGGATCTTCCCATAGTCCTTTTTGGAGAAAAATCTTTAATGCTATACTTTGCTCTCTCTATTGAGTATTTTCTTCCTTCCTTGTTTCCTTCCTTCATCCCACCCTCTTTTCCTCCCTTCTTTCTTTTCTTCTTCCCTCCCTCCTTCCCTCCCTCCCCTACTTCCTTCCTTCCTTCCTTCCTTCCTTCCTTCCTTCCTTCCTTCCTTCCTTCCTTCCTTCCTTCCTTCCTTCCTTCTTTCATTCCTCCCTCTTCCACCCTTTTCCTCCTCCTCCTTTTCTTTCCTCTTCCTCTTTTTTCTTCCTTCTTCCTTTTGGACAATCACAGTAGGATAGTATACTCTATGCATTTCAGTCAATCATTTCACTATGAAATATGCTGTGCAATTCTCTTAATATCAGAAATAACATCAACATTTACTTATGTAGATTAGCAATTGTAAGTATCAATTAAGTAGCTACTGTATTCAGTGTATTCAGCACTGTACTGACCTTCATAGGGGCTTATAAAAGACAATCAAAACAAAATCTCTGCCTTCAAAGTACAAAATCTAGTTGTGCATAAAATTCTGAGATAATTAAAGAATAATAAAGTTTAATAAAAGTAACTTTAAACAAAATGCTCTTAGATTACAGTCCTAAAGTGGTGAGATAGCTTTCAAAATATAGTATTTTTCTCTGGCTCTGTTGACAGGACAAACAGTTATCTCTTTCACATTGTGGGAGTTTAGGGACACAGCATCCCCATGATCTGGAAAATCTGCCTAAAAGTTTTTGGCTCTTCCTTCATACCAGAGGAGGTCTGATTTTTTTTTCTTTTCTTTTATGGGGTGTTTACAGAACCTTTTTATAAAATTTGGGTTTGTTCTTTTGTTCACAGACCCTCTGTCATCTTCTGAACTTCGTGTGTCTTCTAAGCTGCTTCTGCAAAACTCCCCCAAATTCCTTTAATTTCTTACACTGATCAGTGATGTATTGAAACTGCAATGGGGAAAGTTGTGATGTGGAAAGAATAACTATAGTTTCTTATGTGGGGACCAATTTTTAATTGGGGCGTGCTAGGTAAGCGGCTTGCCGCAATATTGGGGCAAGGAAGGAGACCGGCAGCCTCCCTCAAAACAGAACAAGATTTATTTTAACAAGAACAAACTTAAAAACAAAACACAAACAGGATCAGTAGGATCAAGGGAAAGGAAATAAAATGGGGAAAGGGAAATTATAATACCTGAAAAAATACCACCGCCCAGGAATCAGTTGAAAATACGCAGCAGAACGCCTGTCACTTTCCAGCTTCCACCTGGAATGCCCAATTCTCCTCCCCCAAACCTAGAAACACCCCACACAGCCCCAGCCAATGGGATGGCTGTTCTGAAAGTGAGATGACTGCCCTCACTAGGCTTCCAATAATTATAATTTTTCCAGGCCCATGTAGGTGTCCCAGAGTGGTGATGGCATGAGGTGCCAGAGCCCTGGCAACCAACCAGTGGGTGGAGCACCGTGCAGTTTGTGGAGCCCCAGGCCAGTGCGCGCTGAGGCATAAAAACCTCAAATAACAATTAATTCTTTACATTTATTTCCTCAAACTAGGGTGAAATTGTACCTAAATAAGGTAATCATACATATAGAAATATTTATTTTTTCTTCCTTAATGTATTTTAATGCACTACCTTTTCATTAAAAGGACCTGTGGGAACCTTAAATATACTCCCTAAATTTTCTTTAAAGAGGGTTATGTAATATGATACTATCTTTTAGTATTACTCTTCCCGATTAACATTTTCACATTTCAGTTGAAGCTCTCTGAAGACAACAGCTACATTCTAAAAGAATGAGTGAAAATTTAAGTCACGAGTCTAACTATAGAGATGGGTGACCTTAAACACATAATTTAAATTTATTAAATTTATCATATTAGCTTCAACACATCATTTCCATCCAGATTTTTTTTTTATTGTTCTTGATACAGCCATCCAGGATAATAATTCCTACACTTAAGTCAGTCACAAACCTGATCATGCCTTCTTTATTTTTATACAAGTCACTGACATAGAAAGGTGACAATTTAAATTTGCTAGATAAATTTGCTCAACAAATGTACTGTAATAAGACTTTAGCACATGATTAGAAATTTTGAATCAATCAATTGATAGTTATCAAGCACCTACTCAGTGTTGGATACCATAATAAGTTCTGGTGATAGAAAAATAAACAAAATACAGTCCCTGCCCTCAAGGAGCTTATAGCCTAATGGCGGAGACAACATATAAACAAATATATACAAATAAGGCTACACACAGAATAAATTGTAAATGATTAACACAGGGAAGGCACTGGAATTAAGAGGAGCTGGGGATGGCTTAATGTAGAAGGTGGGTTTTTAGTTGGGACTTAAAGTAAGACAGGGAGGTCAGCAGTTGGAATGGAGTAGAGAGAACATTTCAAACATGGGAGACATCTAGAGAGAATGCTGGAAGAGATGAGAGATGGAGTGTCAGGAGTAAGTAATAAAATTCTGGGAAGGTAGGAGTGGGGCTGGGTTATGAAAGTCTTTGGATGCCAAACAGAACAATTTGTAATTGTTCGTGGAGAAACTGGGAAGCCACTAAAGTTGATTGAATAGGGGGTGACATGATTGGCCCTATGTTTTAGGAAAATCACTTCAGTGACTGAATGGAGGCTGGATTAGAGTGGAGTCAATCACAGAATTTTAGAGCTAAAAAAGACTTTAGAGATCACTTGTTCCCATTTATTTTAAATTTGCGAAAGCCAAAGTCCTGTAAGATAAGTTCTATGCCAAAGGTCAATCAACTAATTAATATCTGGGCCAAGACTACACTTTTGGTTTCCTGTTACCCAGTACAGATATCTTCCTACTACATCAAGCATCCATGCCTAACTCTCCAGTATTATATGATTAATCAACATGCTTAGGTATGATTTTTCCATTCAACTATAAACATACCAAACTGTACTATTATCTACCATACGTTTTCTCTTTTTTGTCTACAATGATATCAGGCAGTCAAGTGTTTTACTTAAATCCACTTATACGCTGTCTATGATGTTTTCCTGATCTATGTATTTAATAGCTTCTGATCCCTCCACAAAGATTTAAATTAGTTTGACATGACTAATAATGAATAAACTCATGTTAGCTATTGGTGGTCCTTTCTTTCCTAAGTGCTCATAAATAATCCATTTAGAAACTCATTCTAGAATTTGACCAGGTATCAGCAGTAGGATCATTGGGATATATTTTCTAGAAGTTACTTTTTTTTCTTATTTAAAAAAAATCAAAAGAGCACATTTTATTGTATCTAGGTTTAAGGCATACTTATTGTTTTCTTATTTCTCAAAGATTACTGACATATCTACAGGGGGTTTCCATATTTGGAATGTAATTCATCTGAGTCTACAAAACTTTAATGTCCTTTAGATTAGATGTTCTCTAATTAGCTTCTTACCTATCTTGTACTCCAGTCTCTTAAAGACAAACATCTATCTTTTCAAGTTTGAAGGCCATTACCCTTTAGTAAATAAATGAAAGCAAAATAGAAATGGAATAGTTTTGCTTTTTTGTATAATAATAATAATAACAACAACATTTTTATAGCACTCACTGTGTCAAGTACTATGTTAAGTGCTTTACAATAATTATTTCATTTGATCCTCACAGTAACCCTAGGTAGGTGCTATTATTATCCCCATTTTCTAGAGGAGGAAACTGAGACAAACAGGAGTTAAGTGATTTGCTATAGGTCACACAGCTAGTAGGTGCCTGAGGCCAGATTTGAACTCGGATCTTCCTGACTCCAGGTCCTACTGTGGCAGCTAGCTTCCCTATAGCATCTTCCCAAAGTAGAGGATTTGATCCTTCTTTGTTCTTTTCTGTTCTTTGTATTTAGATTTTAAAAATCAATATGATGCTGCTTTTGCTTATTTTTTCTATCTGAATTTTTGTAGTCTGTTCCAGATTGCCTTCCACTTTTGCCTGAGAGATAAAATGGCATATAGTGCAAACCCCAGTGTATTAAATCCTCTGGGTTTGAGTCCTTGCTTTACCTCACACTAGCTATGTGATTTGGGGCAAATAATTTAACATCTTTTTAAAAAAGTTTACATTAGAAAAAAAGAGAATGTTCGAAGAGGGAAAAGGGATATTATTTAGGGGAAGTGAGATAATGATAATGAATGAAAGAGAATAATTTGATCTCATTTTGTTTCAGTTTTCTTTACCAAAACAAATGATCACTTATTCTTACTAGTCTGAATAAAAATAGTGATAGCCTAGCCAACTTGACTGGAGTAAATCAAATTGGGTTGCATAGAAGACTAGTATTCAATAGAACTAGCCTAGGATCAAAGATTTAGAATTAGAAATGACCTAGAGGGGGTCCAATTCTTTCTTTTTAAAAGCTGAGTTACAGAGAGGTTGTGATTCTATCATCTATCTATCTGTATATGTGTATGTGTATATGTATACATACACAATATATAAACTATGTGCATGTATATATGCAAATGTATTTATGTATGTCTACATATATGCACATTTATGTATACATGTGCGATTACACACAGAAATGAGAGAGAGAAGAGAACCTAGCCATCTGGGATTCAAATCCATCATTTTTTTCCCACTGTATCATAGAGCCAGAATGAAAGATGAAACTAAGCACAGAGAAAATTAGAGCATTGGATTACTTCAGGCTTCTCATTGAGTTTTCCAGGAGAAGTTTAGATTTCCACAATTATTTGTTTTTGAAAATGTGAGCTATATAATATAGATCAATCAGTAAGCACTTATTAAGTATATACTATGTACCAAGCACTGTGCACTTATAATATTAAGGAAAAAAAAGTAAAAGTCTATGCATTCAAAAAGCTTACATGCCAGTGGGAGAGATAACAGGATACATGTGTATTTATAAATATAAGTGCCATATAGACATGTATGCAATGCAGTATCTATATGTGTTGTACACATACATACATGCATGCGTGCAAATATACATAAACAATAAATGAAAGGGAACTTTGATGGGGAAGGCACCAGCTACTTAGAGGAGTAGGAAAGGCTTAAGAGTGTTGAAAGAAATTATGGATTCCAAGAGGAGGAGGTGAGAAGTGATCAAGAAGGATGAGAATTGAGAAAAGACTTTAAAAGTATTAGTTAAAAGATCACTGATCACTTTGGAGAGGGCAGTTTGAGTTGAATTATGAGGTTAAATATTATACTGGGAGTGGGGGGGTTTAGAAAAGAATGAGGGGAAAGGATGTATAGTCAATGGGTGTAGGCAGATTTTTCCCCTATTAGTTTGACTGAGGGAGACAGGAGAGATATGGGATAATATCTTGAGAGAATAAGAGAGTCCAATGATGTGTATGTGTGTGTATGTGTGTATGTGTGTGTATGTGTGTATGTGTGTGTGTTTAAGATGAGAGTGACTAGGGTGCAACTTCATCAGAGACTGGAGTAAGGGAGGAGATAGTACGGAGTGATGTCATGATATCAAGAAGTTGTGAGATGAGGGAATGGGGAAAAGAGGGGATCATGTCCGGTGGCCTCAATTTTCTCCATAAAGGATGACATGAGGTCTTCAGCTGAGAGAAGGGGGAAGGGGAAGTATTATCCAAGATTCACTGGATTTGGAGTCAAATGACCTCTATAAAGTCTCAAGCTTATCACTTATCCACCTTATAATCCTGGCCAAGTGTGAAAAAGGAGGATAATTCTCATGCTTCATGGAGTTCTTGTGAGGAAAATGCATTCTAAACTATGAAAGTTTTAGTGTGGCTGAATTCTGACCTGGGCAGATCACTGTATCATTGTGTTCACTTCTGGGCACCAACTTTTAGGAAGATTGATACCCTAGATAATAACTTCTAGAGGATGGTGAAGGGTATAAAAATCATGCCATTTCAATCAATCAATCAATCAACAAGTATTTATTAAGTTACCAGGAATTATGATGGGATAAATAGACAAAAATGATAATCTCTGCCCTCAAGGAGGTTATACTGTATCAGAAGAGATAAGAAGGAGGCAGAGACAGAGGCTGAGAGAGACACAGAGGGGGAAACAGAAACAAATACAGAGACACCAAGAATGACAGAGATGAACAAAGACAGAGACAAAAAGCATCAGAGAGAGACAAAGAGAAAGAAGGACAAAGAGAGAGGTATATAAAAATAAATACAAGGTGGTTTTTATTTGTTTTGCAGGTAGACTGAAAGAACTTAGAATATTAAACTTTGAGAAGATAAGACATACGGAACATATGACACGCATATTTTAGCATCAGAAGAAGATCAGCTAGCCACATGGAAGAAATAATCTTGTTATGCCTAAGAAGTAACAGTCAAATTTAAACATAATCAAAAATTACCTAATAATGAATCAAGTATCCAAAATAGAGTGAACTACTTTAGGATTTAGTTTTCTTTCACGGCAGATCTTTGAGGAAAAGTTGGATGAATCACCTAATTCAGGTATGGGTTGGACTGATTATATTCTGAGGTCCTTTCCAGATATGAGATCCTGTGATTCTCTGAGGAACAACTGAAAACATATTTGCAAATCCTTTTATATTTTCTAGTATTATTAATGGACAGTTAGGTGGTGCAGTGGACTAGAAACAGGAAGATCTGAGTTCAAATCTAGCCCCAGACGCTTAATAGCTATGTGACTCTGGGCAAGTTACTTAACCCAGTTTGCTATAATTTCCTAATCTGTAAAATGAATTGAAGAAGAAGGAAATGGCAAACCACTCTGTTGTTGTTATTCTTGTTTGTCTTTTTTTTTTTTTTTTTGCAGGGCAATGAGGGTTAAGTGACTTGCCCAGGGTCACACAGCTACTTAAGTGTCAAGTGTCCGAGTCTGGATTTGAACTCAGGTCCTCTTGAATCCAGGGCCAGTGCTTTATCCACTGTGCCACCTAGCTGCCCCTTGTCCTTAATTTTCAAAGAGGACCAATGACATCACAGAGTGATGTCTTGACTTCTGTGTGAATTGGATTTAAGTGAGGCAGAGTTGCACAAAGTTGTTAGCCTCTTTCTCTCTTCCAGAGGAATTGAAGTCCAGTGACAGGACAACAGTCAGGACAACTGACAATGACACAGGAGGAAGTGGATGTGCTTGGCATTTTCAATGCCTGCCCAAGCCCTCAGATCTCCACAGCGCCTGTTCCAGCCGGCTTTATGACTGTAGGAATAAATTGTTCTCATCAGCACAATTTGCTGGGGAACTTGGGGTAGACATCTCTCTAACTCACTGATGGTTTTGAGGCCTGTTAGTTAACCCTCAACCTGGTTTATCCCATCTGCCTACATGTTTCATTGAGCTGTGGCCTCTGTGCATGCTACAGTTTCTTGGAGTCACAATTAAGAGTCAGGGGGAAAGGTAGACAGCAAAAGTGGACTCAGCAAGATCTCACACCAGAGATGATTGTCATCCCCGAACACTCTGTGCATGCTACAGTTTCTTGGAGTCACAATTAAGAGTCAGGGGGAAAGGTAGACAGCAAAAGTGGACTCAGCAAGATCTCACACCAGAGATGATTGTCATCCCCGAACACTCCATACACTTGGTGCAACAGATAGAGCCCTGGTACTAGAGTCAGTAAGATTCATTTTCATGAGTTAAAATCTGGCCTGAGATGCTTACTAGTTGTGTGACCCTCAGTAAGTCATTTAACTCTGTTTGCCTCGGTTTCCTCATCTGTAAAATGTGCTGGAAAAGGAAATGGAAAATCATTCCAGTATCTTTACCAAGAAAACACCAAATGGGGTTGAAAAGGAAATAAATGAACAACAAAAACATTATTAACAGAATGATTTCTCTGAATTCTGCCAAAGAGTAGTAGGGACAATTAATCAATCAACAAGCATTAAGCAACTACTACGTGCCAGGTACTGTGCAAGATGATAAGATTACAAAAACAAAGGAGGAAACAGACCCTACTCTTAATGAGCCTGCATTCTGTAGGGAGAAACAACTACATATAGATATATGGAAAACACATACAAGGTGATATTCAAGGGAAGTTCACTAGTAGTTGGCCAGAATTAGGAAAGACTTCATGGAGAATGTGACATGAGATGAAATTGGAAAGAAACTAGGAATTATAATACTTGAGGGTAAAGGATGAATTTATTCTATGTTGAGGAGACATAAGTAAGAAACAGTGCTGTATGTGAAGATCAATGGACCAAAGAGTGTATTATTGAGAATAATATGTAATCAATAATTAGGGGCTAGTTTTCAAAGAACTTTTGCCTAACAGAAGAATTACTTAAAATAGGGAGCCACTAGAGAATATCAAGTTGGAAATGGGTAGGAGACAGATTTTGAGGGGTTTTGAATAACAGATCTAATGATTTGAACTCTGTTCAAAGAATGGAAAAGTGATTTTTGTGATTAGTAATGGAAAGTGATTATCTGTATGATATCTTTGGCTGTCATTACTTTCAGAAGAAGTAACCTTGACATTTTTACAATGATTATGTGAAGAAGCTCAATGTTGACATACTTTAATTCCTATTCAGCATTTATTTAAAAATATTAATTTTCTAAATATGAAAATTCCAACTATCCTTATTTTCCTGAACTTAACCAAATTACAGAACTTCGTTCCATCTATTGGGATTTTGAGGTCATACAAATCCTATTTCCTGGAATTCAACTTGATTCCCTTTGGTTTAGATAATAGAGCTGGGTTATTATGGTAGCTCACACTTTGTTTTTTGTTTTTGTTTTTGTTTTTGTTTTTGGTGGGGCAATGAAGGTTAAGTGACTTGCCCTGGGTCACACAGCTAGTAAGTGTCAAGTGTCTGAGGCCGGATTTGAACTCAGGTCCTCCTGAATCCAGGGCCGGTGCTTTATCCACCGGCACCACCTAGCTGCCCTCAGTACCTCACACTTTACCACTACACACAGTTGTTTACTATGCAACTCCCCCACCCCCAAATCCCAGACTCTTTAAAGCCCAGGTTTCCGATAGAATGAATGACTTCCTCATTGTCAATTCTTTAACATGAAAATTCTGTAAAACAATTTAACTTAAAATAAGGACTATTTCCCAGAAGAGTATATAGATTTCTATTTATTTTATTGTTAACCACTCATTGGTGTAAGTCCCTTTAGAGTCATTTTCATATAAAAATGAAAAACCAAGTGGATCTGAAACTCTTTCCAGTTTTGTGGTCACCTACAGTAATTATGTGTGCAAGATAGAGTTGAACCTATTGGTGGGCAAATAAATCAGTCCTGAAAATCTGCAACAAGATTTACAACCACTAATTCAGACAACTCATTGCATTTCCATTAACAGTGACTTGGCATGATGATTTATGTGATTAGTTATTAGCTTCGGGTGGGCAAGGTACTGAAGAAGGTTGAAGAAGAAAGTTTGAGTAGTAAATAGAAGAGAAAGAAAAGACATATTTTATATCAATAACAAGTTGATTCACCCCCAGCTCTCATTTTGAACCAACCTGGGAAGTTTCAATTCATTTAGTTTCAATTAAGTACCTATTATATGCCAAGAGCTATTTTAGGCATTAGAGATATACCCCCTACCCCAAATGGGGAATATGCCATATAAAAAATGGGACCATGGCATACATATATAGGCTCATAGGCTCTTAGATTTACAGTTGGAACAGGCCTCTGAGGTGGTCTGGTCTGCCTCTTCTATTTTATAGTTGAGAAAATGAGACCCAGAGAGGTTAATTGATGGGCATTTAGGTCATAAGAAGCACAGTCAAGATTTGAATCCAGGTACTTCAAATTCTACATCCCACATTCTATTCATGTACCAAACTGTCTCTCTTATATAAGTGTTATTCACCTTTTGGAGCTCTATCAATAGGCTTGAGCATGGAGAAAGGGAAGATTGGGGAGGGTCTGCTCTCTGCTGCTGGTGAATGGTATTCCCAGAGTTCCCTATGTTGCAAGGAATTTTTGCATCTGACTTAGAGCAAACTACCCAAAGTTCAATTGGATGGCCTTGGTGGTATGAGATTCAGAAGCCAAAGAAAGGAGACACAGGGAACAGAGCAGGAAGGAGGAGAACGTGGGTGACAAAGAGAGTGTAGTGGATAGAGTGCTGGAATTGGATTCAGAAAGACCTTCATTCAAATCCTGCCTCAGACACTTACTAGTTGTATGACCCCAGTGGGCAATTCACTTAACTTTTTTAAGCCTCAGTTCCTTTATCTGTAAAATGAGGAAATTAGTCTCAGTAGCCTCAAGGTTCCTTCCAACTCTAGATCTGTGATGCTGTGATCTTGTGAAAGTAGATGGGAGGTTATAAGTAACTACAAGAAGTCCTGAACCAGGCTTTTGACAGCCTCTCCCTTTTCCTTTTTCTGGTGACAGGAAGCTATTGTGTAGTAGGCCATTTATTCTTTTTAAACACCTCTTGTTCTTCTCTGGGTATGGAATGCATTTACCTTTGTGTTAAAAGTTTTCTTTGTCTCTTAAACTGAAAAATGTAATAAATAAATAATGATCTGTGATAAACAATCATCTCTGTGTGTATCCTATTCAATACTTGGAAATAGGGGAAAGATACACATTCCTTATTTTTTGGGGCAAATTTTGTTTTAATTCAAATGAGTATGGGGGCTTGGGATTTATTATAAATTAGATATATAATAATGTCAAAATGTAAAAGTGGTATTGAGCTGTTATAAGCTTAACAATGAATTCAGTATTCATATGTATCTGGAAATAAAACAATAAGCTGATAAGACTAAAGGTAACAAAATGGGGTATTTTTCTTTTCTTTTCCACTTCTATGGCTATGGCTATTTGCTGTGATAGGCTTTTAAAAGAAAGCCACACCCAATAAATGGAAGGGGAGTGGGTTGCTGGGATAAGAAAGCAACATTCCTGAAAGAGAGTGAACTTCTAGGGAATTCCCACAGGAATGGAGGGAGAAGGAAAGCAGGGAGAGGGAGTTCTGAGAGAATACTCAATAGGTCTTCTGAGAGCTCCGCTTTCCTGGCTCCCCATAGCCACCTAGTACCTATATATCTAGATGGATAGAGATAGTGATAATACCTGTGATTTCATTAGTACTGGAAGCTTTCCAAAGAATAAACTCACTACCAAAGCCGTTCAACACCTTCTCTGCAACTTATAGTTTTTGAGATTTGCTCGGAGTGCTGAAAAGTTAAATGACTTGTGCAAAGTACCACAGTCAGTAGGTATCAGAGGCAGGACTTGAACCCAGCTTTTTCTGGCCCCCAGGCCATCTATCCACTATGCCACACTTCTTCTTTTACATATAAATGAGTCATGAAATGGTTAAACCTAAGATAAAGTAGATCAGCTGGTCAATTCTCTTGAGGAAATTGAGTTCCAGAAATGTGTCCATCATAATAAGTGAGTTAGTAAAAGAACCAGCATTAGGACTCAAAATTTTTTATTGCAATATCAAGTGTTCATTCTGGTCCAGTTGCCATCATTTTTGAATGGCCTCAGATCTTCCTCCTTTCTACAATTGTTTGTTTTTTAGGCAACTGGGGTTAAGTGACTTGCCCAGTGTCACAAAGCTAATACATGTCTGAGGCCAGATTTGAACTCAAGTTCTCCTGATTCCAGGGCCAGTGCTCTATCCACTGCACCACCTAGCTGCCCGATTCTTTCTACCATTTTAACTCTAACACCTTCTATTATGGTTTACTCTAGAGAAATGTCTACTACAAGTATGTGAATACATACCCAGGCAGAATGAGCAGATAAGAGCAATTTGTTCCAAGGGCCATAAAAGCAGCTGAAGCAGGGACTGCACTTAGAGCTTGGTCAGACATCAAAGATGCTGAGGTCATTCAGTGCATCCCGAGCCATTGCCAGTTGTCTTGACTTTTGTCCTGCCACTGAACTTCAATGACTCTGGAAGAGAGAGTGAAGCTGACAACTAACTCTGTGCAACTCTGACTCACTTAAATCCAATTCACACACAAGTCAAGACATCACCCCATGAGCTCTTTATGAGCTCTAAGTAATGTACAGAAGAAAAAAAAATAGATGAAATGGCCTCTAGGGGAATTCTAAATTACAGTAGTCTGTACTGTATCAATTGCTCTCTGAACAATCACTCTCTGGGATTGGTTTTTAATAGAGCAAACATTCCAAGATTTCATTTGTCATGGTCATCATCATCATCATCAAGTTTAAAATGCTGGGTAACAAGATTGAGTTCCATTCTGTAGCCACACTCTGGTGATTCCATCCTCTGGTGACACAAAACAAAGAAACACCACCAACAATAACAACAAAAAACAGTCCCTGCTATTAACAAGCTTACATTCTGTTAAAGGGTAGGGTTGGGGAAGATCTTTGTTGTTATTGTTGACTCCTTTTATATATAAAAAAAAAAAGTCTTGTCCAACTCTTATGACCCCATTTGGAGTTTTCTTGGCAAAGATACTGGAGTAGTTTGCCATTTCCTTTTCCAGCCATTTTACAGATGAGGAGACTGAGGCAAACAGGATTAAATTACTTGTCCATGGTCACACAGCTAATAAGTGTCTGAAGCCAGATTTGAACTCAAGAAGATGTCTTCTTGACTCCAAGCCTGTCACTCTGTCTACTGTACCACCTACCTGCCTCTGGAAGAAGATCAGGGGAGTTCTATCCAAAAACTATCTTTTGCTAAGAAGTCTAAATGTGCTTTCTTTTTTCTCATGAAAGGGTATTCACCAGACCACACTTTGAGAACACTGCTCTAAAAATTCTCCTATTATAATCATAAAACGACTATAGGACTTTGAACTGCTAACTTTTTCAGCTGGAGCTGAGGACAGTAAAGAGACAGAGAAACTTCAGATGATCCCTGCAACTAAACCAATTTTAGTAAATAAATATATAATGATGATGATGATAAGAATTATTATTATTATCCTTGTCATTCATCTTGGAAATTAGGAAGCAGCAATAATGATTCATTGACAGTGGTTAAAGCACTTGGATTCAGGAGGACCTGAGTTCAAATCCAGCCTCAGACACTTGACACTTAACTAGCTGTGTGACCCTGGGCAAGTCACTTAACCCTCATTGCCCACAAAAACCAAAAACCAAACAAACAAACAAAAAAATGATTCATTGAACAAGGAATTGACAACCCCAAGCTAAACTGGGTCCTTGGTCTTCCCTCTTAGGCATCTATGCTTCCTCTTTTTCTCCCCCTTTTCTTCACCTAAGTTTCCTGTAATTCTACCACAAATATTCAGTGTCCTTATACGAATTCCATTGACATTCTTTCCCACCTAATCCCATCAAAATCAATTACCCAGACTGGATCTGGTCAGTTCCTCTACACTGAAGTATATGCAAATATATTTTAATGCTACTTCAACCAAGGAAATTTCTTTCCACTTAGACCAAAGAGATGAAACTGTCATCTGGGATTTAAGTTGCAGTAACACAGAATACCTCAATTCTCACTGCCTGAAAGTGATATATGTTAGATTTCACCACAGTTTCCCCTGAGTCATAAGGTACTCTTTTTTTTTCTTGCGGGGCAATGAGGGTTAAGTGACTTGCCCAGGGTCACACAGCTAGTAAGTGTCAAATGTCTGAGGTTGAATTTGAATTTGAACTCAGGTCCTCCTGACTACAGGGCCAGTGCTTTATCCACTGCACCACCTAGCTGCCCCCTCATAGTTTTTTTTTTCTTTCAACAAACATTTATTTTATTTTCCATTTACATGTAAGGGTAGTTTTCAACATTCATTTTCATAAGAATTAGAGTTCCAATTTTTTCTCCTTCCCTCCTTCCATTTCCTCCCCCCTCCACAAGATCACAATCAGGTTATATATGTACAATCCACAAGTGTTCTTTTTATCAGTTCTTTCTATAGCAGTGCATAGTATGCTTCCTCATTAGTTTCTTGGGATTGTCCTGG
Organism: Dromiciops gliroides; assembly: GCF_019393635.1. Lineage (NCBI taxonomy): Eukaryota > Metazoa > Chordata > Mammalia > Microbiotheria > Microbiotheriidae > Dromiciops > Dromiciops gliroides. The sequence continues at coordinate 313,673,673 of NC_057863.1, read as the reverse complement.
ATCATTGTACTGCTGAGAGTAGCTAAGTCATTCACAATTATTCATTGAACAATACTGCTGTCACTACACACAATGTCCTCTCAGCTCTGCTCATTTCACCATACATCAATGTTCATTAGTCTTTCAAGGGTTTTGGGGGATCATCCTGTTTGTCATTTCCTGTAGCACAAGTCCATTCCACTACAATCATATAACACAGCTTTTTCCATCATTCCTCAATTGATGGACATTCCCTTGATTCTCAATTCTTAGCCTCCACCAAGAGTTGCTATAAATATTTTCTGTACAATTTTCCCCCCTTTTCTCTTTTTCATGATTACTATTGTTAACTGTTTCCCTTCCATCTTATTCCCTTCCCCATGAAATTTATTATATTATCCATCTTCTTTCATCCTATCACTCTTCAAAAGGGATTTGCTTCTGTCTGTCCCCTCCCCCACTCTGTCCTTCCTTCTTTTGCCCCTCTTTCTTTATTCCCTTCCCCTCCTATTTTCCTGCAGGGTTAGAGAGATTACTCTACCCAATTGAGTGTGTACATTAGTCCCTCCTTGAGCCAATTCTAATGAGATTGAGGTCTTTGAGCCAATTTTAATGAGTGTTAGGCTCATTTACTGCCCAGATTAAATAGATTACTCCACCCAGTTGGGTGTGTGTGTTAGTCCCTCTTTGAGGCAGCTCTGATGAGTTTAAGATCTTGGAGCCTTTTCTGATGAGTGTAAAATTAATTTACTGGCCTGCTCCTCTCCCATCTCTTCCCCCCACTCCATAAGCCTTTTCCTGTTACTTTCATGTAGGATTTCACTTCTGTCCTTCCCCCTCCCCCAGTGAATTCCCTTCACCCCTCAATTTAACCCTAAAGATGTTATCATCTAGCTAAGTGACACAGTGGACAAATCATCACCCCTGGACCCAGGGGGATCCCAGCCAAAACCTGGCCTCAGAAACAAGACAGTTGCCCACTGTACGACCCTAGGTATGTCTCCCAGCTCCAATTTTTTTTTGTGGTTCTCTATGTTCTTGTATTTGAAAATCAAATTTGTCATTCAGTTCAGGTCTTTTCATCACAAATATCTGAAAGTCTTCTTTTTCATTAAAGTCCCATTTTTTCTGCTGAAAGATAATGTTGAGTTTTGCTGGGTAGGTGATTCTTGGTTGTAATCCCATTTCCTTTGCCCTTTGGAATATCATATTCCATGCCCTCCGGTCCTTTAATGTAGAAGCTGCCAGATCTTGTGCTATCCTGACAGGGCCTCCACAGTACTTGAATTCTTTCTTTTTGGCAACTTGCAATATTTTCTCCTTGACCTGAGAGCTCTGGAATTTGGCTATAATATTCCTAGGAGTTTTCTTTTTGGGATCTCTTTCTGGAGGTGATCGATGGATTCTTTCAATTTCTATTTTAGCTTCTTCTTCTAGAATTTCAGGGCAATTTTCCCTGGGAATATCTTGGAAGATGGTGTCTAAGCTCTTTCCTTGATCATGGTTTTCAGGTAGACCAATAATTTTCAAATTATCTCTACTGGACCTATTATCCAGGTCAGCAGTTTTTCCTAGAAGATATTTCACATTGCCCTCTATTTTTTTATTCATTTGTATTTGCTTTATTGTGTCTTGGTTTCTCATAAAGTCACTGGCTTCCATTTGTTCAATCCTAATTCTTAGGCAATTATTTTCATCAGAGAGCTTTTGTACCTCCTTTACCATTTGACTTTTCAAGCTGTTGACTTTTTTCTCATGTCTTTCCTGCATCACCTTCATTTCTCTTTCCATTTTTTCCTCTACCTCTCTAATTTTATCTTCAAAGTCCTTTTTGAGCACCTCTATGGCCTGAGACCAATTTGTATTTTTCTTGGAAGCTTTAGATATAGGGGCCCTGATGTTGACATCTTCCTCTGAGGGTGCCCCTTGGTCTTCCTTGTTACTGAAGAAACTTTCTATGGTCCTCACCTTTCTCTGTCGGCTTATCTTGCCTTTCTTTTACTAGACTTTTAGCTCCTTAAAGTGGGGCACTTTCCAGGCTGCAGTATCCCAAGCTTAAGAAGTCCCAGGTGATATGATTTAAGGAGAATCAGGTTCTTCCCTCGCCCAGCCTGTTTCCTGGTCCTAGATGACCCCAGACCAACTTGCCAATCAACCAGCTTTGTGTGTTGTGATTGTTAGCTCCGACAAGACTGTGCCCCCCCCCCCACGTCTACTCGAGCCTACCACCTGTTTCTCAGTAGGGGTATAAAATCCAAGTTCTGCCTTGGCACCAGCATAGACCCCTGTAGTCTTTCCCCTGCCCAGGGCTCAGCCCACTCATCAGACTGTGAGCTTAGTTCCGGACGACACTGGTGCTTCAGCTGATTCAGAGGCTCTGGGGTTCTCCTTCTCTGGTGAGGACTTACTGAGACTGGATCTGTGTCAGAGTGACTGTGGGGTTGGGCCTGACTCCTGTATCAGCACAGCAGCTCCCTCCTTCTGACCTTCCAAGCCATTCTTGGTTAGAAGATGATTTCAGGTTATTCTTCTGTGAGTATTGCTGCTCCGGGCATTTTCCTATGACCTTATTTCACCCCCTCATCTTAAGGTACTCTTAAGGGTATCTAGGCTCTCACCTTATGGTGTTCTCTCTATGCGTTGATCCCCTGTCACAGTGGAATGAGTGCTGGGCCTGGAGTCAGGAAGACTCATCTTCCTGAGTTCAAGTTCAGCCTCAAACACTAGCTGTGTGACACTGGGCAAGTCACGTAACCCTGTTTGCCTCAGTTTTCTCATCTGTAAAATCAGCTGGAGGTGGAAGTGATAAACTGCTCCAGTATCTTTACCAAGAAAACCCCCCAAATGGGATCACAGATAATTTGACATGACTGAAATGACTGAACGACAACAACAACCCATTCACCCCAATTCCATTTTGCCATTAACAATGAGATTAGCTTATGCACAGAAATATTTACTTAAGTAGTATAATTATAGGGGTCAGCTAGGTGGCACAGTGGATAAGGCACTGGCCCTGGATTCAGGAGGACCTGAGTTCAAATCCAGCCTCAAACACTTGATACTTACTTGCTGTGTGACCCTGGGCAAGTCACTTGACCCTCGTTGCCCCACCCCACCCCCCAAAAAAGAAGGATAATTATAAATATATAAACTCACTCTCCCAACACATGTGAGGCATAATCCTTTCTCTACTATGTATGACTTCAGTCTCTGGGGAGAAGAATGTGATTAAGTTCATGGATAAGATGAGTTCCTATAGAGCACACCTCTGGTTTCAAGTACAAAGGCTTCCTTGGGCTCAATTTCTAGGTACTTTGGCTTCTCAGAGGTTTTCATGCCAGTCTGTCTAACTGTACTATCCCATCAGCCATCATAACTCCAAGGTTGCCATGAATCAAACTCCAATGTCCCCTAGGAATCACTTCTACCCCCTGAAATTAAGCACAAACAACATATAAAAGAAACAAAACACCCACAGAGCATTTCTCAAAGCCAGGGGTAAAAGAGAAGGAGCAGGAGAAGGCAAGTCCTTCCCCTCTCACTGCTTTCATTATGGTACCCATGCCATAGGTAAACTGTGATCTTACCCTCTGGATGAAGCAGATAAAAGTGAGTGAAAAAGAGAATGAATAGCTCAATCTCCCCCATTTTAAAACCAAAGGCAGACAATCAGAGGAGTCTATTCCTATGAGGATACCTCCATATTAGGCAATCTGGACATGCTCTTCAAGGGCAAACTGGGCATGCCCAGATATGCCTGGGTTACATTATGAAGTTTTATATTGGGGCAAAGGAGCTTTTCCAAATTTTTTGAAGCAAGACATTGCTTACTTGGCATATATGAGTCCTACCCAAGATGTGTCTTCACATCCTATCCATGCCTTTACTTAACCTCTATTGGATAAATAATCTAAAGGCAGATGGTAGAAGGAGATAAGAGGAAGGAAGGCAAACAGGGTAAAATCTTATTGTTAATCACTGATTGAACTAAAAGGGATGAGCTACCATAACCACCAATTTTAGCCCTAATTTCTTCTCATGGGGAAAAAAATTTAAAGGAATTAAATGGAGACTAGTGTTTTCTTTGAGTCAATAAGGTTTAAATAAACCCATGGCCCAAGTGGAGGGTTAAAGAGACATATGTCTACATATTTAAACCACTTCTGAGGGCAGGCAGGTGACAGCAGTCTCTATGGATACCAATGCAATCTTTCTCACCCCATCTCAGTTCAACTCTCTCTTTTGTTCCTGTCTAAAAAAGAAACTGTTGAAACTTATTAATAACTATGAAAATCTCTAAATCTTTAACAATAAGGGAAATGCAAATTTAAGACTTTGAGATTTCAATTCACACTCAGCAAATTTGCAAAGATAATGAAAATGTAAATTCTCAATGTTGGAGGGACTTTGGAAAGACATGTATGCTGTTGTTGTTCATCCTGCATTTTCAAAGAGAACCAATGACATGATGATGTTAGGGTAAAACAGTAGATGATTGGGGATGACTTTCCCATGAATTGGATTTAAGGCAGAATTGCACAGTTGTCAGCCTCGATTTCTCTTATAGAATCACTGAAGTCCAGTAGGAGGACAAAAATCAACATGACTGGCAATGGCCTTGATGTGTCTAATATCTGAGCAAACTCTAAGCACCCCAAAGCATCTTCTTTAGCCACTCTCCCATTCATCGGAACAAATTGTTCTTATCTGCTCATCCAGCCCAGAGGAAGCCTTCACATGCTTGGGGGTAGACATCCTCCTAACTCACCAACCAATATGAGGCCTGTCAGTTTTACCTCAACCTGCTTTAGCCCACCTGCTGGGTTTGATTTTATAAGGGTGTGGCCGACGTCTGTGTTACAGCTTCTGGGAGCCCAGGTGAGAGTTGGGTGAAAGTGGGGGAGTAAAAGTGGATGAACAGGGGGCAGCTAGGTGGCGCAGTGAATAGAGCACCAGCCCTGGAGTCAGGAGTACCTGAGTTCAAATCTGGCCTCAGACACTTAACACTTACTAGCTGTGTGACCCTGGGCAAGTCACTTAACCCCAATTGCCTCACTAAAAAAAAAAAAAAAAAAAAAAAGTGGATGAACACCTCTGAAAGGGCATGGAACACCCTCACACCAGAGGTATTGGTCCTCCCTGAACATCCCATGTAGCCCTAGACACTAATATACTGCTGAGGCAACTGTTAATTCCTACAACTATTCTATAAAACCATTTGGAATTATGTGAGCGAAATGACAAAACTATTCACTATACTGTTGACCCAGCAATCCCATTAATTCGCCTGTAATGAAAGAAGGCTAAAGATTGGGGGAAAGGTACCACATACACTGAAATAGTCAGAGCATTGCTCTTCATTGAAGAAAAAAATAAGGCAAAGTGATGCCCAACAAGTAGAATATGATTGAATGCATTAAGCTATATGAATGGGATGGAATATAATTCTTATGTAATGAAAAAAAAATCAATGTGAAGAATTTTTTTTAAATCTTGGAAAGCTTTGCATGTATGTATAATACATATATTTGTATCTATATGTGTGTATGTGTCTACAATTTATGTGTATATATGTATGTGCATTCACAAATGAATTAAAATAGCAAAAAAGAACAGTATGCAAAGTGACAATAAAATGTAACATAAAGCAGCATTAAAGATATCAGAATTTGGGTTAATTTAGTGACAAATCTTGGAGGTTTATCCTGGAAGGTTGCTAATGAAATATACCTTATCTCAGAGATTTTGAAGGCTAGAGGTGGAATTGTACGTGTGTTATCACACATGAGTGATGTTCTACTTGGGATTAATTGCTTCTCATCTTTCCAAGGTGTGACTCTGTTGTGGGATGGAGGGAGTGTCCAAAGTGAAGTGAAGTCATATCAATTTAACAAACATTTATTGAGTGCTTACTATGTGTCAAGTACTGTGCTAAGCACTTGGGTTTAAAAAAACAACCCTCCTCCCCCCCAAAAAATACCTTGCCCTTAAGGAGCTCACTATCTAATGGGGTGCAGGGAAGACATCATATACATAACTTCATTCAAACAAGATATATCCATGATAATTTGGAAATACTCTCATAGGGAAGGTACAAGCATTAAAGAGGACTGAGAAAGGCTTCTTGAGGAAACCAGGGAAGCCAAGAGGCAGGGATGGAGAAGGATAGAATTCCTGGCATGAGACATAACCAATGAAGATGTAGAGTAGGAAGATAAAATCATGTAAGGAACAGCTAGGAGAGCAATATCACTGAATCATACACTTTATTAAAAAGGAGTAAAATGTAAGAAGATTGAAAAGGTAGGAAAGGGGCATATTATGAAAAACTTCATTCATTCATCCATTTATTTATTTATTTTTGGCAAGGCAACACAGTCAGCAAGTGTCAAGTGTCTGAGGCTGGATTTGAACTCAGGTCCTCCTGACTCCTGGACCAATGCTTTATCCATTGTGCCACCTAGATGCCCCCTATGAAAAGCTTTAAAAAGAGACCAACAGAGATAATATATTTGATCCTAGATGCAATGAGGAGTCACTGCAAATAATCAGAAATGACATGATCAGACCTTACCTTTGGAAGATCCCTTTGATAGCTAAGTAGAGAATGGACCAAAATAGAAAGTGACATTTTTTTAAAAGCCTCAATAAAATATTTCCTAAGGGACTTAGTTTTTAACTATAGTCTATTCTTTAATATGTTGTATGGATTAATTTGTGATGCTATTGACCATAATCTGTTACCAGAAGTTTTGAAAATGTTGTCCTGATTCAGTATTTCCAAAGCATTTGCTATCAAAGGCCATTGGCCCATTTACTATTTTGTTTGTTTGTTTTGTTTTGTTTTGTTGGCAGGGCCATGGGGGTTAAGTGACTTGCCCAGGGTCACACAGCTAGTAAGTGTAAAGTGTCTGAGGCGGGATTTGAACTCAGGTACTCCTGAATCCAGGGCCGGTGCTTTATCCACTTCGCCACCTAGCTGCCCCCATTGGCCCATTTACTATTAGGAAATTCTGACCTAAATTCCAATACTTTTGAAGTTTGCCCATTTTCCTTTTCTCTTTTACAGAAAAGGAAGCAAATGTCGCGGTGATGCAGCATCGCACAGCTCCAGATTTTCATACTTAGAAACCTGGTCCATTCAGCTCTTTAACTTGCTATCATAATAGACTTGATTAGAAACTGAAGTGCTGCAGCTAGAACAATTCCATAATTGGAAGATAATCACATTGCCTGCTACTGTCTTAAAAGCATGTGTTCCAAGGAACAATTACAATGTGTGTGTCTTTGATTGGCATGTGTTCCTCCTGATTATCCATTTACACAAACCACTCCTTTTCATAAGGCTTTTTCCAGGTATTAGCTGAGGCATAGCAGACAGAGCAGGGGAAGCTAGGTGGTGTCCATAGTGTATAGAGTGCCAGGCCTGGAGACAAGAAAACTCATCTTCCTGAGTTCAAATCCAGCCTCAGACACTTAGTGGCTGTATGACCCTGGGCAAGTCACGTAACCCTGTTTGCCTCAGTTTCTTCATCTGTAAAATGAGCTGAAGAAGAAAATGGCAAAGCACTCCAATATCTCTGCCAAGAAAACCCCAAATGGTGTCACAAAGAGTCAAACATGACAAAGTGACTGAACAACATCAATAAGCAGATGGAACATTGGATTTGGAGTCAGAAGTTCTGGCTCTAACAAGTACTGGTCTAGAAAATGCCATCTTGGACAAGTCACTTCAGCTTTCTGAGCCCTAATCCCAAATTAGTGAAATGTAGATTATAAAATTTTGACTACCCATTTCAGAATGTAGTGAAGGTCCAGTCAGTGGTTCAAAAATGGCATTTATTAAATATTTATTATGTGCCAGGAATTGTGCTAATAGAGCAAAAAATAAATGTACCCTGTACTCAAGGAGCTTTTGTTTTAGATAATAGATTCATAAGCAAGTACATGTTTTTCAGTCATATCCACCTCTTTGTGACCCCATTTGGGGTTTTCTTAGCAAAGATACTGGGGCAGTTTTCCATTTCTCTCTGGATTATTTTACAGATGTGGAGACTGTAGCAAACAGGGTTAAATGACTTGACCAGAGTCACAAAGCTAGTAAGTGTCTGGGGCTAGATTTGAACTCCGGAAGGTGAGTCTTTCTGACTCCGGGCTCATCATGCAATCTGCTGTGACACCTATCTACTGCCCAAATACATACAAACAAGGAACTTAATCTTAGAAGGGAAGGCAAACAAGGTGAGATATATAGATATAGACATAGATAGAGCTATAGCTATAGCTATACACAATACATATGTATATATACATGTATACATGCATATACATATGCACATGTGTATATACATCTATTCATACACATATAAGTATATATATGTGTATATCTATATATCTATATCTATTTCAATTTTTTTCAAGGAAGATTCCCAAATAATTTTAATTATCATGTACTTTAAAATTATATTCTGTTCTTGGAGGGGAGTGGGAAACCAGATCTGTGATTTCATTGGTGAAAGTAAGTGAATCCTCACTACCAATGAAGCCTAGTAGTTGGTCTGTAACTTAAGAGTCTTAGACAATTGCTTTAAATACTGAGAGGTTATTACTTGTCTATGGTCATGTAGTCTGTGTAGCATCAGAGACATAATTTGAGCCCAGATCTTTTCTACTCCAAGGCCAGATCTCTATTTGCCATACCACTGCTCATTGACTTAGCTAAATATAAAATATCATGCATGCCTTTGAATCTTTGCTTTACTGATTTATTTGTTTAAAATTATGTAATCAAGTCATCCGTGATCCTTTCTATCCCTTATTTGGTCATGTATTTTTCTCCTACCTCCATAGATCTGATAGGCAATTTCCTCCCATGTTTTTCTCTAATATTTTTTTTATGATGTGACCTTTTATATCTAAGTTCTATATCCATTTGGAGCTTATCTTTGTAATAAGTGTGACATGTTGGTCTAAATCTAATTTCTTCTTCACTGCTGTCCAATTTTCCCAGCAATTTTGTCAAAGAGTGAATCTTTATCTCAGTAGCTGGCATCTTTGTGTTCATTGAATCCTAAGGTACTAGATCCATTTTCTTCTGTATGTCGGATAGTTGATCGATTCCACTGATCTCTCTCTCTCTCTCTCTCTGTCTCTCTCTCTGTCTCTCTGTCTCTCTCTCTCTCTGTCTCTCTCTGTCTGTCTCTCTCTCTCTCTCTCTCTCTCTCTCTCTCTCTCTCTCTCTCTCTCTCTCGCACATGTGCACGCACACACACACCTGCCTTTTCTCTCTCTCAACAAGAACCAAATTATTTTGAGATTACTGCTTTGTAGTAAAGTTTGATACCTGGCATTGCTAGAATCCATTTATTCCCATTTCTTTTCATTATTTCCCTTGACACTCTTGACTTCTTTTCCTTTCATATGATTTTTTTATTTGTTCAACTTCTACAAAGTAATCCTTTAGTGATTTTATTAGCATAACACTGAATAAGTAAATTAATTCAGGTAGCATGTTATTTTTATCACATTGACTTGCCCTTCCAATAAGTAATTACGTTTTTTTCCTGTTGATTTAGGTCTATACTTCTGTAATGAGTGGTTTGTAGTTATATTCATAGTTTTTTTATGTGTATCATGGAAGGTAGACTCACTGGTATTTTATACATTCTATAGTAATTTACACAGAATTTCATTTTTATTTCTCTTTTTATGGATTTCATTGATAATATATAGAAATTCTTACTTGTGTTGATTTATTTTATATAATGCAAGTTTTTCAAAGTTATTAATTGTTTTGATTTTAATTGACTCTGGATTCTTTAGGTGTGCTATCAAATGATCTGCAAAACCCAAACATTCTGTTTCTTCTTTGCTTATCCTTCCTATCTCAATTTCTTTGCAACAAATTTCTCTGATAAAGGCTTTAATTTTAAGATATATAAGGAACTGATTCAGATTTGTAAGAAGAGCCATTATCCAAATGATAAATGGTCTATGGATTTGAACACATAATTCTCAAAGAAACTGAAGCTATCTATAGCCATATTTTGTTTAAAAATGTTTCAAAAAACTACTATTTAGAGAAATGCAAATTAAAGCAATTTTGAAATTCTATCTCATGCCCATCAGATTGGCAAAAATGACAAAAAAAGGAAAATGATAAATGCTAGAAGGGTTGGGGGAAAATAGGTGCACTAATAGATCTGTGATACAACCATTCTGGAGTGCAGTTTGGAATTATAGACAAAAAAAAAGGTTAATCACCATTGAGTGAAAGTCTTTTCACTGAGCTATACACATTTTAGGCCCAAGTAGGAAAAAGGTTAAAGAAATAAGAAAAGGTCTTATATGTACAAAAAAATACTTATAGGAGCTCTTTTTGTGGGGCAACCCCCCCCCAAACCACTGAAACCTAGAAACTGAAGAGATACAATCAGTGGTTCTAGAAAGAAATTCAACTAAAGGCTACAGCACATATAACACATTGTTGTTTAGTTCCAGCCTACAAATGTGACCCAGGATTTCTACCTCCCAGATGGCATATAAGAAAAGTGGATCCCACAGAGAGTTGCTAGTGCTATAGGAGGCTTGGTCAGTTTTGTTTCCAGAGGTGGGGGATACTTGTAGCATGGGACTGCATCACAATTTTTGCTTAAGGGGTAATGGTTTAGAAGAGTTGCCACTTTGACTAACTTGAACTGTTAATTGGTAGAAGTAAGAACAGTAAATCCTGTGCCAGCCAAGTTTGCTAAAGGGCTATCAACACATTCCTGGAAGCTTAAAAATCCAGCCCCAGTGCTCCAATCTCTTTGCCTCATTTGCATGTCTTATTCCACTCCACTGAATACACGGAGGGGATAGATATGTGGGATTTAGCTAAGGGTCCTTCCTTAGACTTTGGGGAGACAAGGTGGTGAGAAATTGAAGAGATATGGGAATCAGCTAATAGAAATGTGACATTCCTTTTAAAGTCACACAAAGAAACAGTGGTAAGGTTTGCAAGTCCTGTATTTCTCATCCTAGTTTCTAAAGATCTAGGGAGAACTGTTCTGAAATGATCCTAATTAGGTTGTGTCTCAAGTTTTCAATGGAAGATATTTTTAATAAATATATCAAAGAAGTTGAATTCCCATTATTCAGAAATGTGTACCCATTAAGTGTTCATCACTGAGTGTTTGAATAGAAAGGCCTTTTACTTCTATAGATTGGTTGCATGTTAAAATTGTGAATATTCATGTTGATAAAAGAGTTTTACACACCAACACAAAACGTCCTTGCCTCCAAGTGAACCAGGGTGTTGAAGGTGAGTCTAGAGAACACAGAAAGTGAAGGAATATGGAGCCACTTTTCAGAAAGAAGAACCCCCTCCTTAGAACATTAGTAGGCTGAAAAGAAATCTGAGGAGGATGAAGATGAGATTTATTGGTAGCTGGAATGAGAAAATGTGCAGGATTTACAAACTGGATATAAATCTTTGCGCTGAAAAATGTTAGTAGTCTCATCTGGAGAGTAACAAGGAAAGCCCAGGGATGAAGCAAAATGGAGAGTTGAGCCATGTTGTAAAGGAAAATCAAAGAGTAGAAGTTGCTTTAGTTTCCCAACTATATTTCTCCTTCAAGGAAGAGTGTTATGGAGACAAAAATAAACAGAACAGTGCTAGAACTAGTAAAATTCAAGGCTAGAAGGGGCAAAAGCAAAGACATTGGAATGTAAAAGTGAAAGTCTTTTTAGACTTTTAGGAAGCATTCCACACCTCAGAAAAGGAGTTAGGCTTGAAAAGCCTAATGTGACAAGGCCAGCTAAAGACAAAAAACAACAAAAAGAACAACAAGAAAAAGATTGCTCAAGAGCACAGTCTGCCTTAGTCCCTGGTTACTCACAGACTAAAACCACAGAGTAGCACTCCATCTAAAAAGAGGGCAAAAGTACACCTCCAGTCCTGAGGCTGGAGGTAGTATAGACTGAAGCTGCACATGAAAGAGTAAGTCCAATGAATCAATTCAGCATCCATCCAACAGAAAGTCAGAGCCTTGTGAAGATCCCAGGCCAGTCTAGTAGCTGCTAGCCAGTGACAGGAGAACATACTTGACCCAGCCCAGAACCTTCAAGAAGATTTCCCACCATCCCCCCATGCTGTACCACCCCCCACCTCCACCCCACCAAAACGAATATTAAGCTCTTGATGTTCTATATTTCCTTGGCTACATATGTTTCCATGAACATGTACATGATGTACATTTGTGACTTAATACCACTGTAATTTGTACTCACTCCCCTGCCCCAAGAATCTATGTGTCTTTGTGGAGAGAGTACCCTAGGCCTTTGGGGTAATGCTTTTTAAATTACTGTTCTTGCTATTCCATTTGAGTAATTTTTTTTAAAGAACTAATTTAGCTCACTGAACTAGATCCATCCATCCCTGCTGCATACTATCTCCCTACATCTCTCCTCCGTTTTATATCTAAACTTCAAGGAAGCTATAGGCTATACCCTCACTTCCTTTCCTCTCACTCTCTTCTTGCCTCTACATTCTGGCTTCTGATCTCGTCATACAACTAAAACTGCTCTCTCCATTAACAATGACCTCTTCATTGGCAAATTTAATGGCCTTTTCTCAGTCCTCTTTCTTCTTGACCTTTCAACAGACTTTGAGATGATCATTTCTATACTTTTTTATGGTACTAGTTTCTCCTGGATCTCCTCCTACCTAGTTGACCTCTCCTTATTCTTCTTAACCGGATCTTTATCCAGGTCATGTGCACTCTCCATGAGTATTCCCTAAGGTTCTTTCCTGGGTCCTCTTTTCTTCTCCATTTATACTATTTCACATGATTATCTCATCAGCTCCCATGGATTCAATTACTTTTCTTCAACCATAACCTCTCTCTTGACCCTCTAGTCTAACATCTCTAACTACCTCTTACATGTCTCAAACTAAATGTCTCATATTGATCTTAAACTTATCATGTCCAAAACCGAACTCATTATTTTTCTCCTCGAACACTCCCCTCTTTATAACTTCCCTGTTACTGTAAATGGTACCACCATTCTCTCAGTCACTCAGGTTCATAACCTAAGTGTCATCCATGACTCTTCATGCTCTTTCACCACCCCCACCACCCCCCAGCCAATATCCAGTCAGTTGCCAAGTGCTTACCTTTGTAAAGTTACCTTTGTAACAACTCTAATAAATGCCCCCTTTTCTCCTCTGTCCAGCTATCTCCCAGATGCAGCCCTTATCACCTCCTTCCTGGACTATTGCAATAGCCAACTAGTTGTCTTCCCTGCCACGTCTCTCCACTGCAGCATGTCCTCCACTCACCTGTCAAAGTAATTGTCCACCAGCTGGACTAGATCAATCCCCATTAAGTAAACTCCAGGGGTCCCCAATTACCCTAGGATCAAGTATAAACTCCTCTCTTCAGCTTTTAAACCCTTTATAGCCTGCCTTCTCTCTCCCTTTCAAATCTACTCAGTCCTTACTCCCTTCCAGCTACATGGCAAACTAATGACATTAACCACTTACTGTTTTCACATACAAGATACTCCATCTATTGACTGAACATTTTTTTTCTTTTTTGTTTGTTTGCTTTTTGGGGCAATGAGGGTTAAGTGACTTACCCAGGGTGACACAGCTAGTATCAAGCATCTGAATTTGGATTTGAACTCAGGTCCTCCTGAATCTTGGACTGGTGCTTTATCCACTGTACCACCTAGCTGCTCCCGACTAGGCATTTTCATTGGCTAGAAATTTCCAGTGCATTGAAACTTGTTCCCTCTTCATCTCTACCTCCTGACTTCCCTGACTTCCTTCAAGTCTCAGCTAAAGTCTGACCTTTTTCAAGTTTTCCCTATATATGTATCTGTATGTATGTATATGTATATATATGTATGTATGTATGTATATACACATACATATATTGTGCTGTTGTTCATCCTTTGTTTTTGAAGAGGACCAGTAACATCATGGGGTGAAGTCTTCACTTTGTGTGTAAATTGGATTTAAATGAGACAAAGTTGTACTGTCATCAGCCTCACTTTCTTTTCTAGAGTTACCAAAGACCAATGGCAGAACAAAAATCAGGAGAACTGGCAATGGCCCTGGATGCATTCTAAGGGCTCCATAGAACCTGCTTCAGCTACCTTCATGACTACTGGAACAAATAGTTCCCCCATTCCACTGGGGGAAGTCTTCACATACTTTGGGTAGATACTCCTCTACTTCTATTTTCTTCTCTTTTTTAAAAATTAGTCAACTTTCCCCATTCTAGTCCTATAGTTCCATTACTGTATTCCATGATTTTTCATTTATCACTGGACCTAATTCAGCAGTCCCATCTGCCAGATCTTTCTGTAACTGAAGACGCAGTTCAACAGTGTTCAAAAGTCCATCAGTGCTAGATGACTTGAATACATACAGTCAGCTAAGTGTTTTTTTTTTGGGGGGGGGGGTTGGCAGGGTAATGAGGGTTAAGTGACTTGCCTAGGGTCACACAGCTAGTTTAGTGTCAAGCGTCTGAGGCTGGACTTGAACTCAGGTCCTCCTGAATCCAAGGCCAGTGCTTTATCCACTGCACCACCTAGCTGCCCCCCAGCTAAGTGTTTTTACTACCTCTTTACATTTCTTGGGTATTAATTCTCTATTAGCCATTTTTTGTTTTGTCCTTTCTGGTTCAGATATTATTATCCTTGGTAGAGACACCAGTAGTAAGGAAGAAATTAAACAGCTCTAAATTCTCTCTCTTGTTAGTTATCTCAAGAGGAAGCATGGTATAAATAGTATATATACTCTTTACTAAGAGAGACTGGAAGACTTTACAGAAGGAATAACTGAGTTCAAATCTAACCTAAGATACGAGCTAACTTTGTGACATGGGGCAAATTAATTAACCTTCCTGCCCTTCCCTTTTAAAATGGGGATAATTGAACATATTTTGCCAGATTGTTGTGAGGCATCAAAGAAATGTGGGGGAGTGTATCTTAAAAGTCTTATTTTAAACTTTAATAACTTAAAATCACATTAAGAATTTTGAGACATTTTTCCAAAGAGATCATAAAAAAAGGAAAAGGACCCACATATACAAAAATATTTATAGCTGCTCTTTTTGTGGTGGAAAGGAATTGGAAATTGAGGGAATGCCCATCAATTGGGGAATGACTGAACAAGTTATGGTATATGAATGTAATGGAATTCTATTGTGCTGTAAGAAACGATGAGCAGGAGGAGTTCAGAGAAATCTGGAAGGACTTGCATGAACTGATGATGAGTGAGATGAGCAGAACCAGAAGAACATTGTACACAGTATCATCAACATTATGTGTTGATCAACTGTGATAGACTAGATTCTTCTCACCAATCCAATGGTACAAGAAACTTCCAAAGGACTCATGATTGAAAAGGCTCTCCAAATCCAGAAAAAAAAGGAACTGTGCTATTTATTTTGCTTTTGGTGCTGTTGTTTTTCTTTTTTGAGGTTTTTCCTTTTTGCTCTGATTCTTCCCTTATAACATGACTAATAGAGAAATATGTTTAATGTTATTATATAAATATATACTTATACACACACACACACATAAAACCTATATCAGATTACCTGCTGTCTAGGGGAGGGGGGGAAGGAAGGGAGGGAGGGAGAAAAATTTGAAATTGGAAATCTTATCTAAACAAATAAACTAAAATAAACTAAAAAAAGTAAATTAGTTAATTAAAAAAATAAATTTCAGACAATCTATACTTAAAGTCCTTTGCAAATCTTAAAGTATTCATCATTAGCCCATTCATCCTGAGCCACATACTTATCCTATCCCTGATGTTCCTCTTTATCCTAATGTACTCCTAAGATATTTGTGTTACAAAGTTGAGGACGAAGTGGTCACTTGTCCACTAAAATTCTCTTCATTTTTACCTAATGGAACAAGTCCCTCCCTTTCAGCACAAATCAGATACAGACTGACATCCAAGATACAGTAGGGGATCAAAACAAATATATAATATCTAGAATAATTTCCTAATATACAAGTAGTGAAATGAAAAAAAAATCATTTCTCCAAAGAAGATTATAAACCATACTTTATCACTTCAAAAACATTTTTTGAAACACAACTAGTAAAATAAATGCAAATGGAAAAACCTCCAAGGTTCTACCTCGCACTCTGCAAAATGGCAAAGATGATAAAAATATAAGAATTGTAAACATCCGTGTTTCTATGGTAAAAAAAGGAAAGGGGTACAATGTTAGGTGAAGCTGTGAATTGGTTCAACCATACTGGATATCAATTTGAAATTATGCAAGAAAAGTTAATAAACAGTTTGACCCAGCAATCTCATTACTTGGAAAATACCAGCAAAAAGTTTTAAAAGGAGAAAAAAATGTCCAGTTTATAACAAAATGCTTATAGCACCATTCTCTGATAGCAAAGACCTTAAAACAAAATGAATAACCACTGATTGAGGAATAGCTTTAAACTGTTCTATATGAATGTAATGGATGCTTATTGCACAATGGGAAATGATAAATATAGCAATGCTTCTAAGGATCTTTTTCCTAGTATCTTTTCTGCCTATCCATGTGAATCACCAGAAGTGAGCATGACAAGTCTTGGGAGGTTCTGCCTTATGTATTGGATGCATGCCTACAAACAAATGAAGAAAAGAAGGGATTCACGTTCCTGATTCTGTTAAGATGACAGGTCCTAGAGGAGACCAATTCTCTTAACAAACACTACAACAAGGCCTGGTGTAAAGTAATAATGTTGATGGTGGTGGTGGTAAGGAAGGAAGAGGAAGGAGGAAAAAGAGGAATAAGGTAGGAAAGAATAGAGGAAAGCAGGAAAGAAGAAAGGAACAATGAAATTTTAAAAATATATACAGAAGAGGGCAGAAGGAAGTTCATAAAGAGATACAGACAAGTAAGGCAGTATTAGAGCTATCATGTTACATTTAATATACACATAAAACAAGTTATTTTATGATATAGATTCATAGTTTCATATATAATATTCTTTTTCTTCTATTTGTATACTGAAATATTTATATCTGTTGATGTTTGTTTAATTCATAACTTACTTTTTTAAAAAGAGGGCACCTAACAGACCTTTATGGCTTTGTCACCAAGCCCAAAGTCTTTTTTATTCTTTTTTTTGTGGGGCAATGAGGGTTAAGTGACTTGCCCAGGGTCACACAGCTAGTAAGTATCAAGTGTCTGAGTCCGGATTTGAACTCAGGTCCTTCCTGAACCCAGGGCCTGTGTTTTATAACACTGTGCCACCTGGCTGCCCCCAAGCCCAAAATCTTCTTTTTCTTCTGATAAAAGTATTTTATTTTTTCCAGTTAAATATAAAAATAGTTCTCAACATTTGTTTATACAACCTTTCCAATTTCAGATTTTTCTCCCTTCCCTCTCCCCTCCCCTAGACAGCAGGCAATCTGATATGGGTCATATATATGTGTGTGTGTGTGTGTGTGTGTGTGTATGTATGTGTATATATATGTGTGTGTATATATATAAAATCTCCCTCCTTAGAATTTAAGTTCCCTGAGAGCAGAGATTATCTTTCTATTGCATCCTTAGCACTTAGCACAGTGCTTGTCACATAGTAGGTGCTTATTAAACTTTGTTTTCATTTATTCTTTTCATTTCATTAGTTCATTCCACATACCTTCCTTGCTCCAGCAGTCTTAGAAATACATAATGGGGTGGGGGGGAGCAGCTAGGTGGCACAGTGGATCGAGCACCAGTCCTGGATTCAGGAGGACCTGAATTCAAATCTGGCCTCAGACCCTTGACACTTACTAGCTGTGTGACCCTGGGCAAGTCACTTAACCCCAATTGCCTCACCAGAAAAAAAGAAAAAAGAAAAGAAAGAAATACAGAACAGGGGAAACCAATAAAGTTAGGAAACTAAATCTTTGTACAGTTGGTTGAATTCCACATTTTCCCTTTTGTTATATCTGTTCAAATCTAAGATAGGAACATTAAAGTTTCCTAATATTGTGGGAGTCTATGTCTTTGTAATTACTAATTTTTTTACTTTACTAATCTGAGTGCTCTGCCATTTTGAGCATATTGAACCAACACTAATTTTGGTTCATTTTCTTTTCTTCCTTTAAACACAATGTAATTTCCTCATTTATCTCTATTTATATTGTGAATATTTCTTTTTGCTTGGATAGTATAATTTCAGGTCTGTGGGTTTTTTTTTTATATTAACTATTTTCATATAGTCAGATTGTCAATTTTGTTCCAGAGTCTCACCATTATTCTATGTATGCCTTTGATTTTTATGTGTATTTCTTGTAAGTGGGGCTTTATTTTCATATGCAGGCTGGATTTTATAAAATTGCTTAATACTTTCATATTTAAACTTAAACGAGAGTAAAGTATGCTATTTCCTCCATTTGTATTTTAAGTTTTTCTGATATCATTTTAATCAGGATTTAATTTTTATTTTGCTTTCTTCTTATAAATCAGCACTTTGTTCCTACAATTAGTTTTGATTAATCTACTTACATGCATCCTTTTCCAGATCCTTTCCCCTGCTATGTCCCCTTCCATTTGTTAATCCTTTCTCCAATTTTAGAGTTTTATCTAACTTTTTATGTTTTATTTGGCTAATTGCCCCTGCCTTTCTTCCCCTTTTAGTTAACTAGATAATACAAAAAAATCTCTCTTTCTCTGTAGGGGCCAAATTTAATATGGGGAGAGTTAATGGGGTGGCTCACCATAATACTGGGGTTCAGAAAATAATGAGGGACCTCTAGGTCCAAAGTTTCCTCCCCTCCGAAATGCCTTTTTTAGTTATTTCTCCCAGACCAATAAGAAAGGAGCTTAACAGCCTCTTTTCCACAAACAAATCAGGTTTTATTTAATGGGAATAAAATATACAGCAAAGGTAAAATTAATAAAGTCAAGGACAAGGGAATAGGGAAAAAGGAAAATGGATAATCCCCCTAATTCTAACAAAAGCCTATACAATCCAATCCCCAAACTCGCTTCTAGTTCAGCTAATTCAAAGGACTGGATTTAACACGCCTCCAGGGGTCAGTAATTTCTATGGCAGTCAGTCTGCTCTGAAGCTCCTTCAAGGGCATAGATAGAGTGAGAATGTGTCCTACTTCCTATTGGGGTTCCCTTTTCTACCTTTTTCTCCCTCCCCCAAAGGGGAGGTCCTTCAAGTTAGGTGGCTGAAACTGGTTCCCTGTTGATGACCCAGTCTACAGCCTCTGAGGACACTCCTTCTCAGGGATGACCAAATTAGACTAGGCTTAACAGAGTGGGCCAGGTGTGGCTTAAGATCTAATCACCTTAAGTGGGTACTTAGTAGTTTCTCATTCACACCCAATTCAAACACTATTAGATCAATCAAGTCGGATCCCTGGGCGTCTACCAAATTCCATTATTTTACCACATCTCTCCATCAACTTCTTTTTTTGTTATTTTTTCCCTTTTTCATCACCTTTTTATAAGAAGGATTTCTTTACCTTGTTTTCCTACTAATTCATTGGTCTATTCTAATTTTTCCTTTTTTAATTCATGGTCTGTATATGTTTGTTCTTTCTTTAATCTATATATGTTCCCTGTGGAACTACAGCTTCTAAAGTATCAAGAACTCCCACTTATAACTAATTATTTATTGTTAGCTTTGTAGTTTTAACCATTTGGCCCCTTCTTCCAGTTGCCCTTCTCTATTAGAATAGAAACTCATGAGGGAAGTAATGAGGATAGAAGCATTTTCCATGTGCCAATTGTGAGAAAATAATTATTAGTAATGGATTTCTAGGAAAGATCCAGACATCAGTTTTGTTGTACTCTCTCCTTCATCCCAGAGGGATGAGGCCAGGGGAACAAAGGAAATGAAGATTGATTATTTTGTTTAGCTAGGGAAAGAAGCACACCATGTCATATGAACTTACCTTTTTGTATACTCTTTAGACCACCCTCAAATCTGTCAATCAATGGAACTGAATGATGCTATAACCAATTAGCTTAGATCACTGTATAATGACCCACCTCTATCTAAGGAGGATAACATCTCTGGCCACTACAGGGTCAAGTTCTCTCTTTTGTTCTCTTCATGCCCTCTCTGTTCACTCTCTTGGCTTCCTGAACCTGCTCCTTTGTCTTGGAATGTTGTCCCTTAGGAGTATGTAGGTATGTAAGCCTGAAGGCCTGAGGCTATGAGGAAGTTAGGGAGACATGAGGTCAATTCTTCACTGTTATTAATAATACACGATTACTGACAAAATGGGTGCAATAGCCATTAATATATCAATACCAAATAATTTTAGAAAGTCCAGTTTAGCAACAATAATTTTTTTAGTTTTGGAGTTTTTTTGTTTTGTTTTGTAGCAACAATAATTTTTTGTTTGTTTGTTTTTCAGGGCAATGGGGGTTAAGTGACTTGCCTAGGGTTACACAGAACAATAATTTTAAAAACACACACTGTATGTTGTACAATTCTACCCTCTGACCTCTATGACCATCCTCTGCCATTTGCCATCCAATCCCTTCTCTAGGTTTGTGTCCTCCCACCTTTCTGGGTCCCAGTTGCCTCTACTAGTTCCACTTTCCCTTCTCCTACAGCATTATATTTTCCTTGGAGTCACAAAACTCTCTCCAAAGAAGTTGTTTCTCAATGCATCAACTCCCCTGGATTATACCAGATACAGAGTGCTCATCTCACATTATAAAAATTTAATGGGAATATTTATTAATGGAACCTACACACCCATCGATTGAGACCTCCCCTTTTCATTTCCTCTACTTCAATCCTTCCCTTTGCCATTTCTTCTATTCTCTTCTAGTTCTTTTTAATTCTTTGGGGCCAGAGACCACTCTTCCTGAATTGCCAGGGCAGTCAGTGACACCTGTACCATACTCTATCATTGCTGAGGCTTTTGCTAAGGAGGTATGGGGCTGTTTTTTGAAGCAACCAATCAGCAAGGACTTATTAATTCCTTTTTTGTTGCTGTTGTCATTCCGTCATGTCTGACTCTTAATGACCCCATCTGGGGTTTTCTTGGCAAAGATACTAGAGTGGATTGTCATTTTCTTCTCCAGCTCATTTTACAGATGAAGAATTGAGGCAGATAGAGCTAAGTGACTTGCTTAGAGTCACATAGTTAGTGTCTGAGGCTATGTGCCAATTATTGTGCTAAACACTGGAGATGCAAAAGAAAGGTCGAAACAGTCCTTGCCTCTTAGGGAGCTCTTGTTCTTAGTGGGAGCAGACAATGTGTAAATAGGTATGTACAAGACTCACAGAGAGTTGGTAGAAGGTAACTAGAAGTATGAGCAAAAACGGAATCAAATCTTTGCTCCTTTAGTTAGGAAGTCTCAAGGGGTCATTCATGTCCCTCCAGAGAAGACAGGGTCTCATTGTTTAAGATCTCATTTCAAAAGACACCCACACAGAGCTGCAAGCAATTCAATTTATCTCAATGGCAATATGAAAGCTTAAGTCAGCTACACTGAGATCTTACCCTTTGGTTATTGAGAGTTACTATATTTCAAAAACTTAATGTAAGAATAAAAGATAACCATTATTGTGGCTGTTTTGATAGTTGCTCCTTAACATACAATAATTTAAAATGAAGTACATATATATATATATATAATATGAAATATGTGTATGCAGATACATATTTAATTTCAAATGATTACATGTTTTATATATGTACACACATATATGTGTGTATATGTATATATATTTATATTTGTATGGTTTGGAATCAATATTGAGACATCATTTGTACATGGGAATCTGTTATACTTGGAGATGAGTGAAATGATTTTTTTTTAAGGTAGGGTCCAGAATAATTGAAAGCTGGTTATGTGAGAGAAGTATTTCTATATTTTATCTTAATTGTGAATTTTTTTACTTTAAAGCTGTGATAACATCTTTAGACTGAAGACCATTGAATAGCAGGTGAAACATTTGCTTTGTGGGGTTAACCAAGATCTCAAACACACATGAGTTGGTTCAGCAACTTGGTGAGGCAAAAACAAATGGTTGGGAATTATTTTATGGCAGAATGGTGAGAACACACACACACTCACACACACACACACACACACACACACACACACACACACACGGGTGTGCTCCCTTACATGCATGTGGGTGCTTGTACCCTAAGAGAGGTCAGATTTCTCTCATTGGGTGGCCAACTCTGATTGTTTACCAGTTAATAAGACTTCTGCTCTGGCTGGGAGGGGCCCCTGGCTTAATTCCTTGTTATTGCTCACTAACTTACTTCCCTAAGGGGCATGAGCATTGCCATTAACATCTTTAAGGAGACTGATGCACTTTCTGAAATGTTCCAGGAAGCAGCCAAATCATAATGTAATCAACAAAAAACAAGTCGTAAACTTGGGGAGTGTGACATGATCTAAAAGTTCAGAAATGAATTAGGATATTGTAAGGGCACGTGCTCAGTCACCATTCAGTCTACCGGGAATGTTAGAATCAAACTCTGCCAGCATTTCATGAATTGTCCAGAGAATAGGGTGCTGTGCTTGGCTCACATTGGTATGTTGTAGAGAGCTGGCATTAGTGCTGAAGGGTGACTCACCAAGCCCTTATAGCTCAATAAGTGTCCCCTAAGACCATTAAACTCAATCTTCTCTGGTTCCATATTTTCTAAGCAATTTTCAGGTCTTAATTTGGTTTCTCAGGTACTTTTCTATGGGGAAAAGAGTGTGCTGACTGGCCAACATGAGTGATCCACTTGGCAGTTATACTTTTCATTATAAATTAATAGATTGGCACTCGGCTTTTTAAACCTGGCTGTGGTGAGTTAGTTTTAGTTTGAATCAATTCACCAGAACCTGTGACCTGAGACCCTGGGTGAAATGATGCAATTGAATCTGACTCTGAACTTCTACTGGTAAACCAGCACCCTTAGGTAACCTGTAGAGGAAGGGAAAGCCATTACATTCAAATTTCAAGCACCATTTACTTCTTCAGAGGGGGAGGTCATATCTCTTTAAGAACAGAGTTGGGAAATGACTATTTTGTGATCAGAAGGGGAGCACAATGCTGAGGATGCATGCTGTTTAGTATTGAGGTCTATCTATATGGCATAAATCTCATTTCCCCCCCCTTTCATTTTGCTCTTTGAACGTAAGAAAACAAGAGGACAGGTGGAAACTTGTGCTGTGATTAAGTCCAAAACATTACAGCTATGTACGTGTATTTCTCTCTCCTTTGTGGAGGAAGCAGGATCCTCTGGCACAGGCCTAAGGGCTCCCTTCCCGGTATACTCTGATTATATTTTTAAAAAGTAAAATCAAAGAGTGCTTTTCCTCTTGGAAATCCTACATCATAAAATCCTTGATTTAGAGCTCAAAAAGACCTTGTTGGTCATTGAGTCCAACCCCCTCATTTTACTAATGAGGAAAATGAAATTTTAAGAGTTCAAGGGATTTGCCTGAGGTTATACTTGAACTGGTTCCTGGGACCTTTCCTTCTGACTTGCAGCTGAAAGTCATGTGCTATTTTCCCTGTTAGACTGTCAGTTACCTGAGAACAAGGACTTATCCATTTGTATCCCAGGTTACTTGCACAGATCAAGTTCTTAATGAATACTTTCACCCTCCCCACTGATTAATTCACCTACCTGGGGTGAGAGTGAGGGTGAGAGGACTTAACAGAAGTCTTTCTGGTTCCAAGTCTAGCACCCCATCCACTATACCACACTCCTCAATTGTACAGTGTGCTCCAGAGTGTTAACCAGCCCCATTAACCTTTGCAGAGTTTAAACTTTTAAGACTTTGATGTTATGCCTTGCTTGGTTCTCAAAGAAGCCCCTCTTCTGTGTCAAAATTTTATTGTATTTTTATATATAAAATTAAAACATTCTTGACATATTTTCTTATTCGTTCTTACTCCCCATATTAAACTGTCAACTCAAAGGAGCAACCTGGGACCTTGCTCCAAATAAGATAAGCCAGTCCAAAGCCTTAAGATCTTAAGAAAGATCCCCATTCCCCTACCCAGATTCCCAGAGACCTATGTCTGGACTGTCACCACCACCTTGACTCTTTTCTTGTCACTGAATTTTAAAGACTCTGGAAGAGAGAGTGAGGCTAATGACCTTACTAAACTCTGCCTCACTTAGACCCAGTCCATGAGCAAGTCAAGACATCACCCTTGTGATGTCATTGGTCCTCTTCTAGAAGGAAGGATGAACAACAATCTGTGGCCTACTCCTCTAGGCCTATCTGGTCCTTTGAGTCTAAAGGACTTATTTCTGAGAGAATTTGAAGAGACAATCCCTTAAAACAGATAGGCATTTCATGTTAAAGTTGCTTCTCAGAAAGTAACCGATAACTCATATGCAGAACTATGCTGTCCTATATGATTAGGAGGTGGGGGAGGGTTAGCATTTATCTACTGCTTTAAAGTTTGCAAACTATTTATAAATATCTCATTCAATCATCACAACCCTGGGTTGTAGGTGATATTATCTCCCTTATTTTACTGATGGGGAAACTGAGGAAGAATCTAAGTGACTTACCCAGTGTCATACAGATAGTGTCTGTGCCTCAGGTATATAATTTCTTTAGTTCATTGCAGCTCTTCTTTCCTATATGAGGACTAACCACCATAACTACCCCCTTTCTCCATCCTGTCTAGATCTGGGTCACTAGAGTTATAAACAGAATAGGACAAGAAGAGCTATATGGTGGGAGTGGTTAACCTTGGAGGGTCCCAAATTGGCACTGCAGATATTGATCCTCTAATTATGGGTTGGTGCATACAGGAGGGGGAGAAGACCATGTGATTTGTCAACTATGACACTTCTTGAATAAGGGTCTGGGGAAGTCTGAACCAAGCATCTATCCCCTCTTCCTAAAGGCCACTGGGACTCTAACACCTTGAATACCTTCTACCTAAGCTGAAGAGGAGACAGGAGTTTGCTATGGTGGTGGGAACAGTAGGGGACACTTGATTTTTTAAATCTGCCCAACAATGAACTGGGTAGCATCCAGTCAGTCAGTAAACATTTATTAAGATCAAGACAGTATGTTAAGTGCTAGGGATACCAAGAAAGGCAAAAGACAGTAAGATATAAGAAGACTGGAAAATGTACTTAAGAGGGGGTAGTTTTGAATAGCTTTAACAGCCAAACAGGATTTTATATTTGATCCTGGAGGCTATAGGCCACTGGAGTTTATCGATTATAGGATGAGAACATGGGTGTCTCAGGGTTCTCATTTGAACCACACCATAACCTTTCACGGTAGGTGCTCTGATTTGTAGTATTGGTTAAAAAAGAAATAATAATTGTCTGAACTAGCTTGAGCTGAGTCTCAGTGAAATAAAGTGACACAGGCGATGAATAACAGATAGTATCTGAACCCAGATCCTTTGGCACCAAAGGCCATCTGCTTTTCCACTGTACCATGCTGCTGCTGCTTAAGTTAAATACATTTTAGGTGTGCTGCCTCCTCTGACATTTGGGGTGACCCATTCTAGTCACTGCCCAGATTATTGCATATTTTTCCATCTCCAAACTTCTTGAATGAGTGCCTTGTGTTTACATTTTCTCATAGAATTCCTTAATTTTAGAATTTAATTTTAGTTCAGGATCTGATCTTCAGGCTTAGAATTTTAGAAATTCCTTTTATCTTTGGCTTCCCAGAAGTATCACATTGGGCGGGGGTGTGTGGGGGGGTGGTGATTCAAGCTAACCAATTCTCAAGAAGACCTATTTATATATCAAATTGATCGTTTACATGAGTTACAATGGGAGACACACCTATTAAGACAATTGGTACCTTTCACTTGCATCAAAGATTCTCCTTTTCTGCTGGGTAGGTCAACTCAGAATACTAAAATGTTTATGCAAAATTTTCTTTGTGATTTTCAGTTCCATGGGTCCATTATCTCAGTTGTAGGTAATCATCACAATGAATATCATAATCCCTCCACACCTGATCTTTTAAAACCCTAGTCCCTTTTCTTCCAAAAGTCTTTTATGAGGATCTAGTACAATGGGAAGAGCATTGGCCACAGTCAGATCCTGTAGGTTCAAATCCTGCATCTGACACCTACTACTTGTGATATCAAGGGCATGTCAGTTAACCTATAATGAATCTCAGTTTCCTTATCTGTAAAAGGAGGAGGTGAGATTAGATGGCCTCTCATGTCCTTTCTAGTTCTATTATCTTGTCATCTTCCCAATGCATTGTATGCCTTCTGTTAGGTCATTCAACATCACCTAGGTACCAGTACAATATACAGCCAAATACTTTCTCTCACCTACACAGCAGGCCCACCTGGTGAGCTTATAATTAGAAAAAAAAGGAACTAGGTGTTACTGAATGACATTTACATCATGCTAATTAACATAGCATGTTGTATTGTATTTTTTTTCTGTTGCAGAGAGATAGTACATCACCTTTTCTCTGCCATGGAGAAACTCTCTCTCTGAATTTCTTGTCTTGGTACTTTAAAATGAGAATACCAACTCCACTTGTCATTACTAGAATTGTCCTAATTCCGGATCTGTGCCTCTCCTTTAGGAATAACATTTCCAGGTCTTCTGGAGCTAATACTGTTGCAATATTATCTCCTACAATGCTCCAATTTGTAAGACTTCAACTTATTATGCAGTAGTAGTAATAAATATTGATTATATACTCGAGAGTTCACCATGTTCAACAGAATATATTGTCCCTCCCTAGTTAAAAAGCAAAACACGAGAAATAAAATATCAGAAAAATGTCATGGACAAAGGACAGTTTTCCCTGGTGCAAACTACAAGGCACAAATACTTCAATTTTCTTTATACACAACAGACACTCATCATATCCTACCAAGCCAGTTTTGTCCTAGGGGAAGCTTTGCCTGTTAGAGAGAAAGGAAAATATCTATGGAAGAAATGAACATGGAGAGAAAAAAATGTATAAATCTCTTGGCCAAGAGCTATGGTTCCAACTATGAAAAGAAGAAGGGAGAATATGTAGAAATGAGATGGGAGTAGAACACAGAGAGCAGATAGAAGATAGAAGGATGATCCAGTGGAAAGAATGTTAGCTTTCCTTTTAGAAGGCCCATGTCTGAAACTTGGTTCTGTGTTCATCATCTCTACCTTCTGGCTTCCTGGGTTCTTTTAAGTCTTAGCCAAACTCCTACCTTCTTCTTCTTCTTCTTTTTTTTTTTTTAGTGAGGCAATTGGGGTTAAGTGACTTGCCCAGGGTCACACAGCTAGTAAGTGTCTGAGGCCGGATTTAAACTCAGGTACTCCTGACTCCAGGGCCGGTGCTCTATCCACTGCGCCACCTAGCTGCCCCTGTCTTCTTCTTTTTGATAATAAACATTTTTATTTAAAGTTTTGACTTCCAGATTCTATCCTTCCTTCCTTTCTCTTCTCCTCCCCAAGGCAGTAAGCAGATACAAGTTATCCATGTGCGATTATGCACAACATTACTATATTAGTCATTTTGCATAAGAAAACTTGAATACAAGAAAAAATGAAAGAAATAAAGTGAAAAATAGCATGCTTCAGTTTGTATTCAGTCAATATCAGCTCTTTCCTCAGAGGTGGATAGTATGCTTCATCATTAGTCCTTTGGGATTGTCATGGATCATTGTATTGCTGAGAATAGTTAAGTCATTTACACTTCTTCATCAAACAATATTGCTGTCACTGTGCACAATGGTTTCCTGGTTCTGATCACTTAACTATACATCAGTTCATATAAGTTTTTCCAGACCTCCCTGAAATAATCCTGCTCATCATTTGTTATAGCACAATAATATTCCTTTACCATCATATACCACAACTTGTTTAGCCATTCTTTAATTGATGGCCATTCCTTTGATTTCCAATTCTTAATCGCCACAAAAAGAGCTGCTATACATATTTTTGTACAAATAGGTCTTTTTCTCTTTTGGGGGATGTCTTTGGGATATAAACATAGCAGTGGTGTTGCTGAATCAAAGGGTATGCACAGTTTGATAGCCTTTTGGGCCTAGTTCCAATTGCTCTCCAAAATGGTTGGAACCCTTCACAATTTCACCAACAGTGGATTAGTGTCTCATTTTCCTACATCCCCTCCAACATCCAACATTTTCCCTTTTTGTTATATTTGCTACTCTGATAGAAGTGAAATTCCTACCTTCTACAAGCTTTTCCTTCTCCCCTTTAATGCTAATGCCTTCCCTCTATTATCCCCAGTTTATCCTCTAGATAGTTTATCTGTACACAGTTGTTTGCATGTAGTATCTCTCATTAGATTATGAGTTCCTTAAGCCCCAGGACTATCTCTTATCT
This sequence comes from Dromiciops gliroides, assembly GCF_019393635.1. Classification (NCBI taxonomy): domain Eukaryota; kingdom Metazoa; phylum Chordata; class Mammalia; order Microbiotheria; family Microbiotheriidae; genus Dromiciops; species Dromiciops gliroides. The sequence goes on along the minus strand of NC_057863.1, from coordinate 313,645,406 downwards.
CTCATAACATCCACTGTGCTTAGTACAGTGCCTGGCCCAAAGTAGATGCTTAATAACTGTTTGATGTCTTGATATATGACTAACGGGCCTTGAACACAAAAGTAGACCTTTTTATGCCTTTAAGTGACCTGAAAACCATGTCCATTTGTCCAGAGGCCAAATTTACCAAAGGAAACTGCTAGAGTCTTGTCTCAATGGCCAGTGAAAACCTTGGCACAGTTTTTATTTGTTTTTTGTTTTTTTCTTTTTACCTGATAGGAAAAAATTAGACATATGCAGTGGGCTGGGACCAAGGTAGAAATTGCTCCTATCAAACTATATGACTTTGGGGAAGTCCAAAAATGCACCACATATCTGGACTGAGGTCTATAGATTCCTCACCTATCAAATAAAGGGGTTCAATAAGATCACCTGAATATAAAACCCCATGATAGATGTTTTGTGGAATAAGAGAATAATTTTTTTTTTAATTTTAGGTAAAAATAAACTGTATTTAGTTGAGCTTCTGCCAAAAGCTGTCTGACTTCAGTATTTATTTCACTCCAGTTTAGAGTATTTGACACTGGCCGTCTCTCTCTCCCCCATCTCCTTGGAGACATTTAATAATCAAGTGGTTTTCAGGCCAAGAAATATTTCCTGATGTTCACCCTAGCTCTAATCATTCCTATTTCATCTTGTTACTTAGAACCACTCTCCCTCACACACTCTGCATATTTGTAGAACATTATCATTCTCTCCCTTACTCCTTGCCTAGCCAAACTAAACAAATTTAATCTTTTAATATGTCCTTCATGAGTCAGTCCTTCTCTGGACATTTAATCATTCCTGGACACTTAAGCATTCCATTTTTTTTTTCTTGTCCTTGGAACCTCCAGGCCAAATGCCCAGTTTTTCTACAATATTCTAGGTACAGTTTCAGGATAGACCTGCAAGGTCTCTTGGGCTATATGTATGGTAGTTTCTGGATTTCCTCATTTTGGCAGCAGGGCACTTCCCACCCCCATATATAGACCAAATATACTTTGAAGAGTCTATGGTGACTCTAAAGCTTTATACACATTATTTTCAAATTTTTATCCTGGTTTACTTGTGTGGGCAGCAGCTATATGGGTCAGTGGATAAATGCTGGGTCTGGAGTCAGAAAGCCCTGAGTTCAAATCTTGTCTCAGACACTTATTAGCCAATGTGACCCTGGGCAAGTAATTTAACTTCTGTTTGCCTTAGTCCACTGGAAAAAGAAATGGCAAACTGATCCAGTATCTTTCCAAGGAAACCCTATGGATGGTATGGTCCATGGGGTTATGAAGAGTTGAACACAACTGAACAACAACAACAATTGTTTATGTAGAAGGCTAAACAAAAAAAGCCTCACGGGATCAGAGAAGGTCTTCCTCACCACTGTTCTTGTCTCTGGGGAACTGAAAGCATGTAACTTTTTTTAGTCCCACCCTTTAATTGCTTCCACAGCCAGAAGCAATAGCCAGAATTTCCCCTGAGCCCTAGAGCATTGCCGCCTGGAGAAGCAGCATTGCTTCAAACAGATGGCCCTTGACTATCGCCTTCCTCTCTCTGATTTAAAAAAGAAAAAAAATGTTTTATTTGATTGGCTTCTAAGATCCAGAAGAGGACTTGGATCCCCCTTCTGGGATTCTTCAGTCTTTATTAATCACCATATTAGTGAAAACATCCTGTAGGTACCCAAAAGCTTTGGTGATTTGAACATTAAAAAAGAGAAAAAAGACAGAAATAGGGCAACCAGTGAGAACTCCTTGAGGTTACAATTCCTTAAATACAGTGAAATCTGCTAAAATTGTTTCCATGTATAAGAATTCCTATTTTCAGCACCTGAAAAGTGATGAAATTGTTTTTAATTTTTTTTAGAGATGACAAAGAAATAAACATCTCTGGAAGGAAAAGACACACACACATGCATGTATGCATGCATGATGTATGTGCATATGTGCAAACACATATACATGTGTACATGCATAGTTTTATGTGTGTATATATGTTTATATACATATATATTAATATCTATATATCGATATCTTTCATTTATAACCAGTACTTTTATGGATGAAGCAAAAAAAAAAGTTAGTTATGAGGAAAGAACTGAGATAAACTAAAATCTTTTAAAACAAACAAAAAGAGACCGAGGCATCTGCCAGAAGAAAACTATTGCGATTAGAGGCTGTTTAGAATTTGGGACTTCATCTGAGCTGAGCACTAGGGGGCACTGATGATTTACGCAATCCTGCTGAGTTCTACTTTTAAAAAATTCTCTGTTTCCAGCAACTTTTCAGCTTTCGATGGGCAGGAAAGGAGTGGAAAATAACTGTTCAAAACTCTGTATATTGTGAGTCAGAGGTTAAAAATATGCTGCGCAGTATCCAGCAGGGGAAGGAGGAGAGGTGGCTTATGTTCATCCCCATCCCCAATCTCTGTCCCCTACCTGTGGTTTCAGTGAATTCAGATAGAAAGCCTGTTAACCAAATTTCTAGCAATGAAGCTAATGGAAATATGGGATCACTGAACTTAATGCTGTATTGTATTCCTTGCTTCTTCTTTTTTTTTTAACCTATCCTTTTTTAAAAATCTCAGCAATTGTCTAATTATTCATATCGATATCCCTTCACTTAAAATAAAGAAAAAATTAAGAACAGAGATGTGGCAGCCTTCTGCTTCCTCCCCTAGTCCCTAAATTCTCCCAAAAGGAAGGCTTGTGTTACTTCTCTTCTCTGGAATCAAGATTGCTCTTTGCAACTAATCTGAATTCGGCTGCCTTTTAATTTTGTTTTCATTTACATTATTTTAGACATTGGCTATATTTTTCTCTTGTACAGAATTCCCATGGTCCTCTGAATCTCTCAGATTCATTGTTCCTTAAGATGCAATAAATTCTATTTCTTTCATATACTACAGTTTGTCTGGCTGTTTCTTAATTGAAAGACACCCACTTTGTTTCTGGGGTTTTGCTACCACAGAGTGCTGCTATGAATATTTGTTTCTTTTATAATCATTATTTTTGTGGTGACAATTCAGGAGGAGATACTATGGCATACTCTGAGGCCCTAATATTGACTCATGAATTTCTCCTGTGGCCTTAATTTCCTCATTTGTAAATTAAGGTGGCTGAGCTTTATCATATCTTATATCTCTTTCACTTCTAAATTCTACAATCCTATAAAGCAGGGGCCCACAAACTATACCTTGGGGGCCAAATCCATCAGCCTGTTGGTTTTTACTTTTTTGGTTTTGGTCATTCTTAGAGTACTGGGCAAAAAGGGGAAATTCCCTGGGATTTGGCCCTTGGTGGTGTAGACTTTGCCAACTTCTGTTATGAGTGTTTGGTCTAGTGTCAATTCCAATATATACTATTAGATTATATACACTTATTTTTTCATATAATTAAATATAAATAAAAGGGTTAATAATAAATACCACTCAGGAATTCTGAGCATATCATAGGCTACCCCCTATTAAACCAACCATTTTAGGTTTTAAAATAAAATAAAAAGGAAAAGCTAGATAGTGGCCTGTTTAATATAGACAACAAATTCAGTGGAATGGAAAGATAGAGTTTAAGGAGGGAAGACCTGAAAAAGCCAATAACTTGAAAACATAAATAAAGAGCAAGTATTATTTTGCAGTGAAGCATTGGAATAGAGGAGACAGCAAATTAAAAGCACAGAAGATAAATCAGTTAGGTGTGACCAGGAAAATCAAAGCAACCACAATATGCAGAAACCTCATAAAATCTGCTAGGTTCATAATTAGGGTCCACACCTGGTAGCTGTGTAGTTGTTAGGTTTTTGTTTTTTTAAATCCATTGATTTCCCTGAAGCTGAAAATGAAAAAAAAATCAGGGTGGGAATGAATATCATACTTGGAAAAAATCTCTTTTTTCACAGACAACATATCTTTTCATTGTAAGGATGATCAGAGAAGATTGAGTGAGTGGAATAGACAATGCTCTTTTAGTGGGCAACAAGGCACTAGAATAGAGTGGACTTACTGTAACTTATGATGAGCTGGACTGTTAGTAAAATCCTCCTTAGCTTCCATCACCCTTTACCTGAGGGGTAAAGTTACCTCCCTGACTTTCAGCCTTGGGGGAGTGGACTGATTTTCCTGTCCTTTCTATCCTGTAACTCTTCAAACTCTCAATTAAGCATTTATTAAGAAACTGCCAAGTATCAGGTATTGTACAGGGTTCTAGAGATGTAAAGACAAAGATGAAACCTCTACTGGCCTTGGGAAAATTATATTCCATCATGGGGAAAACTCATACATAAAAGTGTAAGTAGGGAGAAAGGGTAATCAGGGAAGCCCCCAGTTACAGGTCTTGAGGCAGACACTATCAGCTGGGGGGAACCAGAAATCAATCAACCAATAAACATTTATTAAATGCCTGTTCTAAGTGCTTAGGGTACAAAAATAAGGAAGAGACGGTCCTGGCTATCGAGGAGTTTATGACTCCTGCAGAAGGTGATAGGAACTCAGCTTTAAAAGAAATACCCAGAAAGTCATCTGCAACAGATTTTCAAGCCAGCATTACTTAAGACCAACAAAAACCATTTTACTATATCAATAATAATGTATGACTGCAAACTATATTTCTCAGGAGGCAATTACATCAGAAAGCAGCTTTATCAAACTTAGAAATTGTCTTAGAGGTTTTTGTTCTGAATACCTCTGTCTAGCCAACTGAGTTCAGTTTTTCAAAATCCCTTTGCCCTCTTCCCAAAGAAGTCTTAGTCTATGTTCTTCATTTTCACATTTAGTGGATCATTCAAGAAGTATTTATTAAGTGCTTCCAATGTGCCAAGTACTGTGCTTGGGGATATATAGAAAAATAAAAACAAGGTTCCTCGTCCTTGAGAAGGACACATGAAATTGTGTGTACATGATATATTACAACATAAATAAAAGATAATCTCAGAGGGAAGTCACTTTCAGTGGGGGTAGTGGTGGGTAGGGCTGAGGGGAGAGGAAGGGGACCAACCAGAAATAGTCTCATTTGCTTTCTCTGCAACATGATGAAGCATTTTTAATTCCCCTTGATATTCCCTTATATTTCAGAGCTCGAATCCTTAAGTGTCATTGCCTAGGACTACAGAAATTTAGTTTCATTTTCTAGAAATGAACTGATCAATTTGGAGGTAGAACAGTCCCCCCCCCTATATCTCCTGAGCAAAATCATGCTGTGATACTTAATTTACTATAAAGTAAAAATGGAGCAAGAGTATTTTCCAAGTACCAATGTTCCTCTGTAAGAGCCCACACTTGCAACCACTATTCATTTGATTTTGGCCAGAGAGAAATAAAGATTTTTGTTGGTATTATTATTAGAATAGGCTTGCAGCCCCTTATCCCTTTCTACACAGGACATTAATATTTTGTTTATAGGTACTAACTACTTACTGAGAGGAAATTCTTGGAAGACAGGGCCAAAATAGCAGATTGCATCAAGATACAAAGCCGTTGCAATTTTTCTTTTATGGAAATGGGGGTGAAGTGGGGAAAAAGTGTTGTCCTTATTGAATCTAACTGAACCGTTTACTGTTCTCACTTGAAAACTAGGTGATCTCTATGATGTATATTTCATCTATATTAAAGACCCTCACTTTAAATTCCCATCTAGCTCCTCTATGACCTAAACTACATTCTGCTCTGGTTTTTCCTTTTCCTCTGTCCCACTAGGCTTTTGGAATTTTGCGGTTGTCTTGGCTGGGTCTATTAACTTTAGCTTCACTCATCCCTGTCCCTCAGTTTTCCTTGCATTTGGGCCAAATGTCTCTATAATGGGGCCAACCACCAAACTCATCTCCTCTATGAGCACTTCCCCAGCTGTCTATTCTCCTGTCTTGACTTACTATTATAGAGTTTGCTTATTCCAGATTCAGCTACCTTCTATCGTCTATGCAAGTGTTACTAGCCATCTCTCCATGGTTGTCTTTTGTCCTGGCTCAGAGAGCTTATCCATTTGCTCCATGTACACATTTTTTTTACTCTCATGTAAACTCTGGTGACAGCAGGCACAGTTAAATTTGCTGAGCGGGTACAGAACAAATTGCTTTTCTGTAACACCCAGCCTAGTGCCTCTCACCTCCTTCTTCCCTTCTGTGGCTCTTCCACTAACTCTTAGCACCAATTATACTTTTGAACCTGATTTTATTAAAGCAATGATCTGATCACATTATTTCCTTGCTCAAAAACCTTCAATGGCTCCCTAGTGCCCCTAGAATAAAGTACAAACTTCTCAACCTGGCATTTAAAGACTTTTATGAGCTGGGTTCAACTTAATTTTCCAGTCTTATTTCACATACATTCCCTGCAGTTCCTATGCCACCTTTGGAGATTTATTAGAGACATCCCTTATGTTTGGAATGCACTCCTTCCTCAATTCTGTCTTTCTGAATTCTTATCTTTTTTTCAGTGAAAAAGAGAGAAGGAAATATATAATTATTAAGGTACCAGGCCCTGTTCTAAGACCTGTGCAGATATTATTTCATTTGATCCTCACAACTACCATGGAAGGTAGGTGCAGTTAATTCTCCATTTTAGAAATGAAGAAACTAAGGTTGACACAGGTTAAGTGACTTGTCCAGAGTCACACAGGTAGTGTCTGAGGCCAGGTGGTTTTCCTGACTCTAGATCCTGTGCTCAAACCACTGGGCTATCTAGTGGCCTCTAAATCAGAATTAGCTTCCTCCTCTCTAGAGCATTCCTTGAGCTCTCCATTTGTTAATGTTCTCTCTCGGTCTCTCTTTCTGTGTCTGTCTCTCTCTGTCTTTCTCCCTGTCTCTCTTTCCCTCTCTCTCTCTCTGTCCCTCTCTCCTTACCCCCTCTTTCCTCCTCCCTTTCTCCTCTTTCTCACTCTCTGTCTCTGTTTCTCTCTTTCCATACCCTCTCTTTCTTTCTTCCTCCACCTCTTTCTTTTTCCCTTTGTCTCTGTCTTTCCCTCCTCCTCTCTCTCTCCTTCTCTCTTTCCCTCAGAATTATATTGCATTTATTTTTCTGTGTGCCTATAATATTCCCTCAAGAGAACAAAAGCTAATTTAGAAAAAGCTGTAATTCAGGACTGGACTTACATGGCTGAACAGTGACACACATTCATGTCCTTATAATACCGTGAGTTCACTAACTTCTGTTGAATTCAGTGTGGAGCTCAAACACGTTTGTCTGTTCCCCAGCCACCTTGCTGACTCCTCATTTTGCTGATCCTGGACAGACTCCTCTATGTGATCCAAAGACCATCCTGCTGTTACCTCTAAGCAGCTTCTCTCAGGATGCCCCATATCTGGTAATTGGCTCTTATCACTCTGCATAAGCAATCCCATGGATATTGGTGGGTTTTCTAATAAAGGCTATTTTCTGCTCCCCAGATCAAAAGGCCCCCATCTATGTGGTCTGAGACTTCAGCCTGAGCTCTTTGATGATATCACCTAAAAGTGAGGTCAGAAGTAACAATGCATGTTGTCATCTCATAGATGACATTTAAAAAGTGCCTGATCTTCAAATTTGTTTCAACTCCTTAATAAGAATCATGTATTTATCTTCTTGATGTTTGTCCTTGGGACATTTGTTTCTCAGTGAAACAGCAATATCAATAATTACTATATCATATTATATTATATGTTTTTCTACAAAGAACAAGTCTTTGACAAGAAATTTAAGTGGATAGAGCACTGTGCCCAGAGTCAGGAGGACTTGAATTAAAATCTGACCTTAAACACTTAGTAGCCATGTGACCCATGATAAGTTGCTTAACCCTGTTTGCCTCAGTTTTCTCATCTGTAAAATGAGCTGGAGAAAGAAATGGCAAACCACTCCAAAATCTTTACCAAGAAAACCCTAAATGGAGTCACAAAGAGTCAGACACAACTGAAATTACTGAACAACAACAACATATGGGACTTCTGTTTCTATATCTTTCATAATAACTATTTAAAGATCTTTGGTTCACAACCATAATTAGTAAATAATCCATGTACCTTCCTTCTAAGGTGTAATGAGTAGGCAACCAGACTTGGAGTCAGAAAGATGTGCATTCCCATTCCTCTTCCTAGAATATTTCCTATATGGTGTGAACCAGGACAAGTCACTTAACCTCCGTGACCCAGTTTACTTGCATGTAAAATGAAAGGATTAAATTTGATGGCCCCTAAAACCCTTATAATTCTAAATCTATGATACTTCCTACTGCAAAGGTTTGTCATGAGGATTAAATGAGATCATATATGTAAACAGCTTTACAAATCTTAAAGTACTCTATAAATGCAAGCTATTATTATTATGGTACAATCTTAGCAATATCATTCTAAATGTTGATGTTGTCCCCAAGAGACAAGGAAGTACATTTTCAAATTGTATATTGTCTCAACATCAGACATAATACACACCTATTTTCAAGGGTTTTTTATTTCATTATATAATTGGTGAAATATTTTGTACTAATTATCCCCACTTTATTACTTTCATTATTATTACTAATTAGGATAATAACTCAAGTGCAAATGGTATGAATGTATTATAAAAGTATGAAATCTATTGGTTAAATACCTTATAATTATTTATGATTGGGATGGAAATCTAGTTATAAAGCATGTTTCTTATAGTACAACTTTCTATATAATTTTCAAAACATGGGAGCTCACCAATTTCTCATTTTAAAAAAATCATTAATTCAACAATCACAAACATTTTAAGACATGAAGAGGAACAAGGGGGAGCATCATCTAATAAACTGTAAAGCTTTACTATATATATTACTTTGTGTATATGTATGTGCATATATCTGTGTATTTAGATACATATATAGATATGCATACAAACACTAATGCATATATGTGCATGTATATGTGTGTGTATTTGTATATATGGTGTATGTTTATAAACACAACCCCCTCCCCTAACAAGAACTAACAGATTGCTCCATTCCTAAAGTTGTGCAAATAATCTAAATGACACCATATTTTGATTATGGGGAAAACTGCTTTTCCTGATGAGGTTCCTTAGCTTTCACATTCACTGTTATTCCTTTACCAGTGTTATAGACTTGATTATTCTCCCTGAAAATGTTTTTGCTGTTTCTTTTGGATCAAATAGCCATATCATTATGCTCTTCTATTGCTTCATTACTTTAATCAAATAGTAGAAATAATTTCTCTGTTGGCCAGAATTTTTCTGCATGCTATCATAGCACTATTTGAGCATCATTCCTTATTATGATGAGTGGCCAAGCTTCATTCTCAAATTCTGTATTTCTATGTTTTGCTAGGCATCATTTGTAGTCCTACAAATGATCATCATCCATGCTTTCTTTTATTATTAGTCAGGTTATATGTCAGTCAGGCTGTGGTGGCAGCCCCTCAATTTTCCAATTTGGAAGCAGTATAAATTGTTGAAGTTAATTACTCCCCTTTCTGTGATCTCCACAGTTTCAGCTTTCATGCAATATCTCCTACTCAATCATCATCCATGCTTTTTTTATTATATGAATAAAATTATTTTAATGGTAATGATATTAAATAGATACAACAAACCTTTTGGTCTTAGCAAAATACCTACCTTACCTCAAAATTCATTGAAAAATTCAGAGATGGAAGGGATGTTAGCGAACTTCTTGTCTGAAAGTTTCCATTCCCACCATTTTGTAGCTGATGAAAATGAATTGTGGAGATGAAGCAGCTCCATTAAGGTTCCTAGTGTAATGATTGGAACGATGCCACCTGCTGGAGACTTACTGTAGCAAAGCGTTGCCATGAGGTAAAGGCCTCTGAGGGCAAGCCATGTGGTCAGAGTCCTTAGCGTCAGGAAGTGACGTTTGCTCGTGGGTACTGACTATCAAGGCTACCAGCCAATCAACTTGAGGAGCCTCCTATTTCGGGGAGGAGGACATGAAGTAGGAAGCGGATGCTGGCAGAGGTGTTCTGGCTCTTTTGGTTCCTGACCTCGCCACGGTGGGTTGGATGATAGGGTCTCTTAGAAATAGTTAGATTTTTAACCTTCTCTCTGATCCTAATGCTCTTTAATAAATACTTAAATATTTAAATACTCTTGCTAAAGCTTATAATTTATTGGGGACCACTCATTAGATTTTAGATAGTTTAGCTAGAATTTTAGCCTCTTACACTAGCTAAATGGTTATATGGCTAGGCTGGAACCCAGGTCTCTTGACTCTCATTCCAGTGCTCTTTCTACTTCTCCTCAGATATAATACTGATTATTACTGACTGTTTGCTCAGTGGCTAGACATCTATTCTTGAAGTTAGGAAGATATGGTCTCAAGTCCTCCCTCTGATACATACTAGCTGTATGATTATAGACATAGTCACTTAACTTCTTGGTGCCCCAAGCAAATCTTTAAAAATTTAAGTTAAAATTGTATTGCCTCTCTGAATATTAGAATGACTTTCCATGCTTGTGGTTTCCCATATTACTAAAACCTTAGTTCAAGAATTCCCCTTTCCCCCTCATACACAATGTAGAAATTCTCTTGGTTTGTCTAAATTTGTCACTGAACTATTTGAAGATATCTTTCTGCATTGTAATTAATCTTTCTAAACTTTGATAGTGTGATAGTGCAATCATTATCATTTTCCTGACCAGGTTATATGTCAGTCAGGCTGTGGTGGCAGCCCCTCAATTTTCCAATTTGGAAGCAGTATAAATTGTTGAAGTTAATTACTCCCCTTTCTGTGATCTCCACAGTTTCAGCTTTCATGTGATATATCCTAATGTTTGTTACCCAGGATGACTTCAATCCATATTGTACCATTTCGCAGAACTAATAAGATATGTTAAAACTTTTAACAAAGAGCATCTTGGTGGCTTTTATTTTGTTGCTTGCAGTAATTAAAGTTTTTTGAAAATATTTTCCCTACATGTGTATAAATGTCTTTTTTATCATCCAATTTTTTTTTAATCACCCAAATGGATTTTTGGGGCAAAGATACTAGAATAGCTCTCCATTTCCTTCTCTGGCTCATTTTGCAGATGAGGAAATTGAGACAAACAGGATTAAATGTTTTGTCTGGGGTCATACACTAGTAAGTGTCTCAGGCCTTATTTGAACTCAAGTCCTCCTAACTCCAGAGCCAGAACTCTATCTACTGCACCACATATCTGCCCATTATTGTGATGTTATAGGATCAAAAAAGAGGGAGACATTTTTTGAGGCAAATTCCATATAAACACTAGTCAACAAGCATACCCAAGACCTGCAGCTATAAAATAAATAAAAAATTTATAATCACTAATTTCATCCTTCCCTCTAACCTAATAAGCAAGGAAATATTATACCTATAAATGACATTTTCTAAGAGATTTAGGAGGGAAAGCTGACCCTTCACAGAAAGCTTGGCATTAATAAGAAGTTACTGCTTAATTGAATATCCATGGTTGCCATTGTACCTACCTGAGGCCCCACAAGACTAGATGGTTTCATTTTGCCCAGTATTATCTCTCCTAGGAGACTGACAAATTGGATGCAGATTGTGATTGTTTTGGATAACACTAGAATCTTTTGAAAGATGTACGTGTCTCATGCAATATGTTGTGAAGGAGAAATAGTTTGGTTTATGGAATCCCTAGCTATCCCTGAAAAATTCAACCTGGTTCTGATGTTAAGAGATAATATAATAATGCAATGTCCACAGAGTCCCTTTTAATACCCCCACACCCACCAAAAGAAGCTCAAAGCATTTTACAAATAGCATCCCATTATAGTCACATCATTCTTTAGGGCTTTTTAGGCTGGATGTCTGGACTGACAAATCATCCAATCTTTTTTTACTTTCGGGTCCATTTCAGAAAAACAAGGATAACAACATTGCTGTTGTTCCTCCTCAGTGGGGTTGTAAGGCTGACCATTTAAAGAACACTTTGGAAATGGACAGTAGGAACAATAAGTGGCAGCAACATTGTGGGTGATGTCTTGTTGCTTTTCCAAAGAGCTTACACTCAGTCCTTTATAAATACAGCTTATCTGAGTTTTCTCTTTCGACTCTATTTCCTCCCACCCCCACTGATACATATGTGTAGACACACACACGTGCAATTTTTTTCTCCAAAAATAAGCACTCCCTCCTTTTATAAGCCTCAAACCCAAAGGCTTATACTCTTAAAGTCTTCCAACTTTCTTTTTCTTTCACTCTTGGTGACTCTTTCAATCTCCCCCATTTCTTTTTATTTCTTTTGTATATACTTTTGTATTTATTTATCTTTGTACATGTTGTTTTATCCCAGTAGAATTTAAGCTCCTTCAGGGCAGGGATTATTTTGTTCTTATTTACCTTGAATATATAGTACCTGTTGACCAAATGAGATGAGATTTTTGAACTTTGTAAATGCTCACTGCTATTATCTTGATAATTTCTGTCTACCTCAGTTTTCTCAACTTTAAAATTGGGATAATAACAGAACCTACTTCACCTACTTGTGAGAATTAAAGGAGATATTTGTTAAGAGTGTAGAACATGGGGCAGCTAGATGGCGTAGTGGTTAAAGCACTGGCCCTGGATTCAGGAGTACCTGAGTTCAAATCCGACTTCAGACACTTGACACTTACTAGCTATGTGACTGTGGGCAAGTCACTTAACCCCCATTGCCCCGTTAAAAAAAAAAAAATATCTATTTAAAAAAAAAAAAAGAGCGTAGCACAGTGCCTGACATAGTAAGCTCTAAATAAATCCTTCTTTCCTTCTTTCCTTCCTTCCTTCCTTCCTTCCTTCCTTCCTTCCTTCCTTCCTTCCTTCCTTCCTTCCTTCCTTCCTTCCTACCTTCTCAGAACCTTGCTCCCATTTCCCTTTTTGCAAAAAATGAAATATGACTTATTGAGCACACATTTTGATAAGTTCTTTTATCAATTTCCCTTATTCTTTCCCCCATAATGGAGTGGAAAGAACACTGAGCTGGGATTCAAGAGACCTCTTGTTCTAACCTTGGCTCTGCTACAAAGTACCTATATGACTTTAAATAAGTTATTTCACCTCCCTGGTTTTTTTTTTCCTCATTTGCAAAATGAGTTGGTGGGACTCTATCTATTAGACCCCTTTCAGCTCTAATGTTCCATGACTTTATGATTTCCATGCCCACCTGACCTAGAAGCCTTAGTGCCTTTATACTCCATAATATATCATTATTATGATCTCATTCTGATTTTTATAATGTTGATAACATCCATACCTATGATTTTATAGAGTATAGATAACTCTCAGTTTGAAAAATCCCTTTTCTGAAGAAGACTAGCAATTTATTTATAACTTATAGTCTTAGAGATTTCCCTGGGGCACGCAGAGGGTAAGTGACTTGGATATGGTCAGATAGCCGCTGTGTGTCATAGGCAGGCTTCTCAGCAAATGCTTGCTGAATTAAGATACCCTTCACCTCCCGAAACTATAAGTCATTCCCCAAATATTTCTAGGTTAATAAACTCACATCACAGTAATAACTTCTCCAATATTTGTATTTCCCCACCAAATTGTCAGCTTTTTGAAGGGAGGAGCCATGCCCTCCACCATTTGTGTATCTCCTCACAGCACCTAAGATATTCCTTGGTACACTGGATTCCCTAGGCTTGGCCCAAGAAACACTGTGAAGTGGGGGAAGCTGATGCTTCACGTTTGCCCTCCTCCCCTTCCTGGGCCCCTATACCCTGCCCGTCAAATGAATTGATTAACAGATACTGAAGGAGAGAACGGTATTGGGGAAAGAGGACCAAGTCATGATCCAAGAGAGTAAATAGGATGACATTCCCTAGCAAGCCCACGTTCCTGGAGTAACCATTACTCCAGGAATTTGTTTAGGTGAGTGCAAAGAAAAGGAGTTTGAAGGAGTGTCCCAGGACGGGTATCAAATAGGGGAGAAGACAGTATGAAGGTGAGTGTCAAGGCTTCATGATATGGCACGTTTCTTATCTCCTTGTTGCAAGAAGCAGGCTTCTTTTGACTAACTGTGCTCCATCCTTGCTCCACTGCATTGCCATTGCTGAGAGAACCCTTACCTCAGTCCATGGCCTCTGAGTCTTCATGCTTTTTGCTGGCTCTTTGTGACCTCTCTTACTACTGGGCCCCACAAAGGCCTTCCCTCTCTAGGCAATATAGTAACCTATCAGACTGCTATTTCATAAGGGCTCCTAGTCATCTTTTGCTTCTTAAACTCCAGACTTCTCCAGCTCCTCATCTGTTGCCTACCTTCCTGCAGTGACCTTCCCCTACCATTTTTCAGCTACCTATAGGCCT